>NC_044189.1:27741807-27976851 GCF_900880675.1 Sparus aurata | reverse complement strand
TCAAAAAATTGTTAGGTCAGGTTTCCATTCAAAGTAATGCAAATTTTATCAGAAAAACAAATCTGCAAGAAAATGCAAATTAATGTACATTACATTCACATTTTTTTATGTAATATGCACATACTGGGATCTGACTTCAGAAGAACTGGGTGCAACCAGATGATGTAATGACAACAATGGAGTTCCAGTCAAACCTCTAATGACGGACTTTGCTAAATGTGGAAACATGGTGGCAATATATAATTTATGTTTGTTTCATGTATGAACCTGGACAATCCCAGTCTCCTCATCGCTCCACACAGAGTCTTATCAGCCACTTTATCACATACTTTGAGTTGAGTGATGTTGCGGTCACGTGCTTCATGTCCGGTCCGAATTTTTTACTAAGTCTGTTTCATTGTAGTTTGTCACATTTTAGTACACAAACTTCCCCACCTTTTACCAAGTGTGAAAACTTCTTTGCTGATTTCGACTTTTTCAAGGCATTTTTTGCACAAACTTAAACTCTGCATAAAAGAAAATGGATAGAGGCATATTTACTGTATGTTAGTTATACATAATGATGTAACATGACATTCAAAACTGCCAAGGATTCACATATTAACAATCAGTGGCATAGTGTATATAATCATACAATAGTGACATTTAATTTAAAAAGAGGCATGTGTGAATAAACACAGTTCCCATAATATTTCAGTTTTAGTAAAACATGTAGAATGTCGAAAACATCCCAAGGTAGTTTTTCTACCCTCTTGCACGAGTGCCATATTGAGTCACAGCAAGAGGAGAACAGAGGTAACACTACCAGAGAGGCCACTTTCAAGGCTGCACTGTCCCTACTGGATGTTACGATATTTTATCTCCTCTCTGTGAAAAACACTGACACAACCAGATCTGTCTGGTTCTGTGCGTGGGAGCTGTCACTTTTCTCCTGGTTCCTGTCCATCACTGTGCATGTGTAACCTGTCTGGCATTTTGTTTCACTCAGGGCTAGCACTGCACTGGAGATAACGTGTGTAGGACCTGACATGGTTTCGGGGGTAAACAGGAATTCAAACCTTTAGATCTTGAAAAAGTCCTGTTATTTTAATTGAGCTAATCATACAGTCCCTGTGATTTTTTAAGACTGTAATATTCTCTACTGAAAGATGCTCCTTTCTTCATTTTTGCACAGTACCTTGTAACAGTTGAACTCTTTTGCCGTCATAATTATATGGGATTTAGAAACAGTGTGTCTGTATAAGACCACAAAACTATATTAGTTGACTCTAAAGTGAACCTTTATTCATAAGGGGCTCCTCCATCGCTAGATCAGAGTCTGAAGAGATTTTCCCTCTGCAGTAGGGATGTGCATCTTCAACACTGAGGCGATACGATATGCATCTAGATACACTGCCAATGATACGATACATTAAAGATTCATACAAAACAACCACTGATAAGATACGATCGATTCTCCCACCTACTGCGATACAGTGCGATACAGTACAATTTGGTTTAACACAATGCGATACAGTGCGATACGATGCGATGCAGAAGAATATTGTACAATGGAGTGGTGCAGATAGTTCATGTTCATTCTTTATTTCTACAGTGTGCTTCACACTTTCAACAGGGACAATGGGAAACTAAACTCTAAGCAGTGGTGCCTTTTGGCAGTATAAGCTGCTGAATGAATGCAAAAGTTGTACAGAGTGACACACATGTTGTCACTGCCCACGACTTGTTTGAAATGGGTCTATATCTCCAACTTTCCTCCTCCTTTTTTTCTTTACATCTTTAAGCTCCATGTTGCACTTAAGCTACACAATCAGTGATGCCAGTAACGTGTTACCTTAATCTGACCACTACGAGTAATCTAACGCATTAATATTTCCAAACCAGTAATCAGATTGAAGTACTTATTCAAGTCACTTTGCCTTACTATTATTTTTGTCACTTTCCTTAAAAAAAAAATATTTTTGCTTTCTTCTTGCGTTCGGTGAGTGACGTCATGTATGCGAAAAGTCACGTTTTCAGCACGAGGACAACTCATGTGTAACCACGCAGCGACACAAACACTAACATGTGTTAGCATACCTCCGCTGGTGCTAACCACTGGAGCCGAAGGAGACCTCTCTGTCACATTAACGCCATCTCGCCGCTTCAGGTGAGAGCTTAGATTGGTTGTGCTCCCTGTGTGTTTAATCGCGGCACGGCACATTTTACAGATGCATTTCTCAAGCTGACCATCTCTTTATAAAAGCCGAAGTGTCCACAAACACCAGACTTGTAAGTGACCGGCGAGTGTATCTCTTCTTCATCCATGCTTACTTTGTCTCTGATCGGCTCTGATTTCCAGCCTGCTGTTTGGTGCTCTGCTGACCCCACCTCCAACTCGGTGAGACGAAACTCTGGCTGAATTGGCCGATCGCGGCGTGGTGATGAGAACGGAAACAAGCACTTGGTCCTACTTCTAAATTAGTTATTTTAAGTATAGATACGAGTCGGATTTTATCGATGCAGAGATTTTATACTCGATACATCTCGAGTTCATCCGGATTTTTTGACCGATGCACACTTCTGTCATCGATGCAACCACATCGTAAATGTTCATACGAATGTACCAATACGAATCGGTGAATCTCACCATCCCTACTCTGCAGTATGTATCTGAGAGTAAAAAGTCTTAACTTGAGTTGAGCCTCCCTTTTCAAAAAGCTTGGATGTTTCCACAGCCACCCATCCAGCTGAAAGCTACTCTGCTCAACATTCACAATGAAATGCACATTTGTCAGATTTTTCTGAAGATATGTGAAAACTTCTCTGTACTCTGCTAACCATTTTGTTCAGTTTTCCAACTCTAATGAATGAGACAGCCTTTTTTATGAGTGGAATTGCCTTTGTGCACAGTGAATCATTTTGGCTCATTTCCCTATTCATGCTGTAATGTAAGCTTTTTATCATTCAGGAAGATTCAGGCCCAATTTCAATACACAGAGAATATATCAACATGCAAAAAACCCAAGCTCTGGGTCTTACTGTGGATGACGGGTGTGCACAGGTACGGGCTATTGTTGCTCGGGCAACAGCCCGTTTGCCCTTAGTAGCTGAGCTGCCCTTCTTTTTTTTTTTTCGTGCCCCCAACGGAGCCTTCAGCCTTAGGAGTTAGTGTGTGGGGGCGGGCAATGCCTTCCATGCAGCACTGCCTTGACGTCTGCGTTTGGGGCCCAAAACACCATGGGGCTACCGGGAGACACGGTAGTGGATTCTCACTTGGTCCCGTCCCAATCCCATGACTGAATAGAACAATGAATCTGCTCCAATCTGCGGGTTGCCGTGGTGCCCTTTTTCCAGGTTAGAGCAATAAACCCTCCAAATGTCTGTGCACGCCCCTGCTGTGGATCCTATGTGCTTAGTGCTCACTCAGATAACCAGACTCCCTCCAAACCACACAGGTTCTCATAATCACATAACAATAGGTTGACTGCCCAGAGTATGACTGTTTTTTTTGCTTTGTTTTTTTGGCTGAAACTCCATCTGTTCCTCTTAGCTTGACATGGTAATGTTTGAATCTGTTTGTTCTGAGAACTTAAAATAGTACATGAAAATTAAAAAAACCATGACGTGAAGTATTGGCCTGTATGTATAGCTTGAAATCCCACCACACTGAGATTGTTTGTAACAGCTGACACCTGGCCACCATATTTGTCCTCTGAATGAAAGTGTTTCAGTAATGCTTATCAGATCTTCCACATAAAAGGTCCTAAAATGAAGTTTTAACTGATCGTAGACTGATGAGGTACGAGACCAGAATTGTTAGATTTATTTCCCCATCATCATGTTTTGTCCAAAGGCGCTGCCAGAATCTAAAAAGTTCCTTGTAGTAGCTTTGAGTAAATAGATAAATAAATAAATAAATAAATAAGAGATATTATGAATTAACCAACTAACGTTAGTTGCTGTCATGAATGCTGCCCCTTCACTCTGCTGCTGAGTAATAAACTAAGTGTACCACCCTGCTAGTTAGTTAGCCAGCTAAGTAGGTAGCATGTTCAACATTGTTAAGCAGAATAAATATTAGATGCTAGTTCCGTGGCTGTCTGCCGTATTGACTCAGAAATTACTTGAAATTGTTGTTGCTCAAGCTAACAGGAGCTATCTGCTAAACAGTTGCTTGTTGTTTGGCTTGCTAGCTTAAGAGAGGCGTGTTTGGGTAAAAAGAGAGTGGTGACAGCACCACCAAAACTATTACAAAGTCTTGTATGTGGGCATCAGACTTTGAAAAGGAAAAATAATGTGTGGAATAAAAAAAAAACAGGACATCCTTGGTTTGGCTCTATCAATTTTGATCATGTGTTTTTAAACTGTCAGCAATGAGACAACAGTGTTACAGGAGTGCAATGCTGCTTTTCAAAACCTGATGCCTACATAACTCAAAATGCATTGGCCACTTAGCCACTGTGTGACATCACTAGAGGCAATTTATCAGATTACATGAAACTTACTCTGTAACCACAACAGACTTTATATTACTTTTTTCACATATGCAGAAGTACTCCCCAAGACCTGTAAAACACATTTATCCTTTAAAATGAACAATTGTGATTCCATAGGTTATAAACGCCCCAGCTGTGTTTAATTAATTCCAGTAATTAATACAATAATTTCACAAGATAAACAACATCCTCTGAGGCCTTTAATTTAACCCATGGTCTAACACAGCGTGAAACCGAGTAAGACCCCCCCCCGAGAGATCAAGTTTTCCGACCACTAAGTTATGTGGTCAGAAAAGACTGTCAGAAAAGACTGCGGTCTATGCCTCCAACAGGAAACCGCCATCAAAAAGACACTAATAGCCACAAATAATGCTCAGAACAGCACCAAACTTCAGCAACAGTACAAATAGGGCCCCAGCACATAGTTCAAGGCATCAAACATCTGCTAGCTTTGCAGTTAGCTTTACAACTCACCACTCTCCTGCAGCAGCTTGCCCTTCATCGGGAAGCCCGTTCTTTTCCCTGTAAGCTCTCGATAATAACTGTAATAATCATACATTTTCATCCTTGAGCTGCGGAACTCTATTGCACTCGGTAACTGACTCCGGGGCTTCCCCACAACGAGCAAGCTGCTGCCGGAGAGTGGTGAGTTGTGTTCTCTTTTCAGTAGCAATCTGCAAAGCTAGCAGATGTATGATGCCTGGAACTATGTGCTGGGACCACGGACGTGCACAGGTACGGGTTATTGTTGCTCGGGCAGCAGCCCGTTTGCCCTTAGTAGTTGAGCTGCCCCTCTGGAGAGAGTGCCTTTTTTTTTTTTTTCTTGCTGTTGTGTCTACATCAATACAATAGGCCCATAACTGGTAAAGTAGAGGTGTTAAAACAAATCGCCATATAATTCAAATTTTTTTCAAAAAGTTATTTTATTTTGACGTCAGCGATGCCCTCTGCTCCTCGTCACGTGACTTTAATCTGACACAGCGATACAGTTTGTAGGTGTACGAGAGGGAAAGTCTGTCATTCATGTGAGTTTTATAAGTTATGGAGATCACAAATGCTCTGTGAATAATACAAAAAAGTATCCACCTGACCTCGAATAATGTGTAGTTCTTAACGTTTGCCTCACGTGACGCAGCCTTTTATTGATGGTAGCCTATATGCTAGTAACATGAACCAAAGGAAGCTAATAACATCCCATAAGCCGGAGGCTGAATGGTGTTTTGTGCCCCCAACGGAGCCTTCAAGGCAGCGCAGGGTTTCACTTTGTTCCGTCCCAATCCCATGACAGAATTGAACAATGAATCTGCTCCATTGGATGTGATGAGTGATATGGTAAATCCAGGGTTGGGGAGTCTCGAACTCCATGTGGGCAAGTTAAACTACTAGCCTAAATACATTTTGCAGTTTTTATTTTTTATTTTAATGTTATTTAACAGGGACAATACATATAACATTGCCACAGAAATTGGGAAAATATGATGCATATAAGCTTCAGCTAATTTGCAGTTGTTTCAGAACTGACGAGACAACAGGCCCCTTTTTTATTTCCTTATTTAGACTTTCATTGATTTTATTTTATATTTATTAACAAATGTTATTTAATTTTTGGATATTTTTATTTTATTCATGTATGAACTGTGAGGAAAGAAATTGCACATATAGTTTAATTGCAATGAACTGGCAATTTCTTTTGCTTTAATTTATAATCAGATGTTCATTGTCAATTTGTCAGTATTTTGAAAAAATAAGAATTCTAAGTGGCTTTTAGTTAACCAAACTAGATTTATCTCTAGAGTAGCTTTGCTGTAGTTTAACTTCTTTCAGTAATAAAGTAATGGTAGTTTGGAAAGCTATACTTTCAAAGTAGCTTCACCAGCACAATTTTTTTTTTTTACTTTTTAATCATGCATTATATATTGCTTAAGTCAATATGCTACATGAATTGGTTAATGTAGGCATACTAAACATGTACTGCAGGAGGTGAAGCATTTTTGATAATGATAAGACACCATCCTACACTATCTTATCAGAAGCATTTTCTGTAAGTTATAAACACTGCACTATACAGTATACAGTATGTGCTATGCATTAGTATTGTGAATGTATAAATACGTTCTGTAGGGGGCTAACCCTGAAAGCACCTGTCCATGAGAGCATTTGAGAGCCTAGTGATCAAGTAAAATAGCTGTAGTGAAATATAGGAAGGTAAGGCCATATAACAGGTTCACAAAGGCTTTATAATATATTGTGAATGTTCTTTATACAAGTAGGCAACATACTTTTATATTTTTTAAATAAATAAGTAGATATTCTCCAGGTGTAATTCCTGGGCATCACCAGAATCATTGAATGAAGCCACATTATATTGAAAAACTGACTGCAATAGAGGTTTCAGTTGTCAGTGCATTTTTATCAGTGAAAGGACAGTATACTTTGTAAGGTACTTAATTCAGATTCTAATCATTCTATTTAAGATAGGGCCCAACCACAAGGCTCCAGGCCTGAGAGTTAGGGAGAGCATGCAGAGCATTACACAACACATCAGACAGGTAGCCTACATAATGAGGGTGATAAGCTGAGTGTTAGAGAATTACTATGAAAGGGCCATGTCAAGAGTGTGATGAGGAGAAATATAGATGTTGTGGACAATAGTATCCTTAATTTAAAGGTATATTATAGAACTTATGCAGAATTATATTAATTATTATATTGGAGAACAAATAGTAAACCAATCCCATGAAAGAGCAAAACAGTGAATCTGCTCCAATCTGCAGGTTGCGTGGTGCCCTTTTTCCAGGTTAGAGCAATAGCCCCTCCCAATTGTCTGTGCACTGCACGCCCCTGGCTGGGACCCTATTTGTACTGTTGCTGAAGTTGGTGCTGTTCTGGCATTATTTGTGGCTATGAGTGGCTTTTTGATGGCAGTTTCTTGGTGGAGGCATAGACTGCAGTGTATTGTTACTGTGCGTTCTTTTCTGAGGTTGCTAAAACTACATAAGCTAGCAGTCAGAAAACTTGATCTCTTGAGGGGGGGTTTTACTCGGTGTCACTGTGTCTTAGACCATGGATTAAACCTACGCCGGAATATCCCTTTAAGCCATTCCTCATTTTTAAGTCTACATATGGGCTGCATTTTGTAGTTAATTTTCCTAAAAAATGTGTCACCAAAACACTGAATATATGGATGAATTCGGGCTGGGGGTCCAGAGGGTACAGACATTCACCTCATTGGACTTTTCCAATCTATCATGAGATTTATACAGTCAGCACTGTTTCAGTTGACTGCCTGTCGCGACGCGTTGTTAGGCTTGTTCTTTCAGTGTTTCATTTCTGCTTTAACTGATTAGAATTACTGAACTACAATGTTGCCTATTCCTTCATTCTCTGACAGCAAACCAATTTCAGCACCCTGACACTACACAGTGGCTGACGCTGACAGAGTCATGGTCATGGCTTTTTTCTACCCAAATGAGCAAGAGACAGCGTAATTTAAAAATAAAACAATGGTTCTGTAGAAGTCCATTCTCATTCATATCCAACAAACAGAAGCTTCATATTGAGTTCTGATACTCATGGTCAGGGCTCCGGCCATACAGACACACTTATGGTTTCTCTCTAGGCTAAAATGGGCCATGCTTTTCTCTGATTTGTTGCCAAGCCAGCCCTCAGCAAGAGATCTCAGTCCTCAATGGCACTGCCCAGATTCCAATCCAGACATCCACAAAAGACATCTTCCGCATCCAAGGATGAGTATTCCCTGTTGTCAGTTGTGATACTGTGGCTGCCTTCAAATTTTAGGGGCATATTAAAAAAAAAAAAAAACTCTCATCTTCAGGTTTTTGCTTCTTCAGTGGTTGGGGTTAGACTCCAGGAGAAAGTCGAGGAAGCAGGCACAGAAGAGACTGCATTATTTAAAGCTCTGTGTACCATGGTTTTAATGGACTCTCTGAGTGTACGAACCAGAGCACTGTGAAAAACGACATTCTCACATGTTTGTAATCCTTGAGAATTTCTGATTGCAGTCATACAAAGGAAAATATTTCAGAGAAGTGTAAATAAAAAGGCTTTCAACATAATTTTCCTCACTGCAAAAAGCGTTTCGCACAGTCTGCTTCATAGTCACTGTAGTCCCTGATTTTAATGAGTCTCTACAGTACTCATGGTCATAATGCTTTCCTGACACATAATCTCCTTCAAGCCGAACAAGTCCTCCAACAAACTGACTACACAGTTTTGTTTGCTGCTTTTGTTCATCTTACCAAACTACTACCATTACATGAAAAGAATAATGATATACATGTTCTGATCTGCCAGTGGACAATGTTTGGCTATGTGTAGGCACAAAAGCCTACAAAAAGTACAAAGTTAAAGGTCAAGGTATCTGTTTTAGCTTGGACATGCCTTCTCAGAAAATGCATTCAAACCCTATTTACGAAACATCCTTGTCTATAAAACATTATCAACGAGGTAGTTGACTACCTCGTTGATAAAAAGTGACTCCTTATGGTGAGTCCTGATGGAGCTAGGAGTGATGAGAACACACATTGAATCAACAGGCAAGACAATATAGTTAATCAGTGCAAGCAGGCAGTCAATATTAGCTGTGTGACGGCATGAGTTAGTATGAGGATAGTGAATATATAGTGATAATTCATTTATTTAGATCAGCTTGGATGAACACATAACATAAATGACCAACAACTGTCACTGAGGAACATCTCCATTTCAGTTATGTGAGGCATACACCAAGCTAGCTAAGCCAAATATGAAGACATATGCTAGCAAATGCAAATGGATACTATGGGAATTAGAGATGCACCGATCGATCGGCCGATAATGCCCCTATCGGTTTTGATCGGAGTTCTCAAAATAGATCAAATCAGGCCGATTAGATGACGTTTCAATATAGAGACAGTGCACTGACTGCATGCAGGGTGGGAATTTCACGGTGGCCATGGTCGCCGTTGCCCCGCACTTTGGCCTTGATGCAGCGTGAAAAAAAAAAAAACTAATCGTAGGCTACAGTGGCCTCTGTGCTCCTGGCCCGGTCAGCGTAGCGGTTACTGTGAGTGTTACTACACTCACAGTAACTTCAGTGAGTACGCGGTTCGCGCAGGTGGAGTCTCATCTTCAGGTGATCTCACGTGAAAGCCTGTCAAACAGCAGCAGCGTCTCAAAACAGAAGAACGAAACTTACAGCACAGCGAGCGAGCGCGGCCGGTTTTGACATGATACGTAACTGACGTATGTGGTAGGATTTAGTTCGGTAAAGTTGGAAATATATTCACAGATTCGAACTTCCCGGATCAATAACTCATAAGTGAAACCTTGTTAAAACACAAACGACGGCTCTTTCCTACCATAGTAAGGAAGACAACGAGCTACAACCGTATTTTCATCAAAACGAGCGTCTGGACATTAACTCTGGTCTGTATGGTCAGCCGTCTTTGAGATGAGGGCGCAGGGACCGTCTACAAAGTGCAACACCAAAAAGAGATACTACAAAAAATATTCAATAACTTCACTATTATTCAGAGTGTAGTGTCACCAAAATCACTCCACACATCAGTGGTCTCCTGCTGGTTTTTCTACAATTTTTTTGTTTGGAAAAAATGTGCTTTGCCATAATTTTGGGGAATTTCTATTGGGAGAAATATTCAATAACACTGATATTCAGTGTGGTGTCACAAAAATCACCTCTCCCTAACCCTACTTAACAAAAACGACTTTCTAATGTAACTTTAACTTGATTTTGGTATTAAAAAATGTTTTAATACATAATCCATGTCTTATTATAAATTAGGATGTTATGGTATCAGTCTGAAAGGTAAATCAACACATTTTACTCAGTGGCCTTTGTGCCCTGTCATGTGGCCTTGGTGCCCCTTACAAAAAAAGTGAAGGCCAAATGGACTTGCCCCTAAAATGACGAAATTCCCACCCTGACTGCATGCATTCCAACTAGTAAGCTATAGTCACTCTATGTAAGCTGAGTCCAAGTTGTCTCTAAGAGAGTCTCTAGAGTGTGAAATATTGCACATTGCCTCAGCCTGCAATAAAACGTGGTCAATTCATGATACTTTCTCATCAACTAATTTTTATACTTAATAATACAATGTCAATGTTGTGTAAGAAGAATCATTAATTAAATATAAGTTACACAAGACAACAATATAGAAGAATTTATGGATTTGATGCTGCGATCGGTGATCAGCAATATTGGGATCGGCAGATACTGCTTTCGGTGATCGGTGATCGGCCCCAAAAATCCTGATCGGTGCATCTCTAATGGGAATAGGTGACTTACCAGTTATCTACTGCTGAACAAGTGCTGCTATTAAAAAGTACAGTTACACAATAAATATATTGGAACACTTTCAAACATGTAACACTTCAGTCTTGAGAAACAATTGATTTTTAACAGTATGGTATTTGTTTTATACAGTAGGTAGCAGCGAATGTGAGTGAAGTGGAGCTGGTCATCCCCTCTGCTGTGGCTCATAATCACTACGCTAATCTAAGACTTCATCCCCGCTCCACTCAAGTCCATCACAATTCAACTCTGGAATTGCTGACTGTCTGACTGCAACATTGCAGCAGAATTGAAAGTAGGTGAAGATATCAGGCTGTATTTTCCTTTCAAATATAGTGCACAACGGTTTCCAGCACAATCAGATTCAGTTATCACTAAAGGTGTCATTTATTAGACATGGCCAGAATTCAAAGGTAGCTCCAATACTGCAGGGGGCAGAATGAACTCTTACTGCTGCTCACCAGGGTGGGAATTTCGTCATTTTTGGGGCAAAGCCATTTGGCCTTCACTTTTCTTTTTTTTTTTTTAGGGGCACCAAGGCCACATGACAGGGCACAAATGCCATTGAGACCATTGATGTGTGGAGTGATTTTGGTGACACTACACTTAATAATAGTGAAGTTATTGAATATTTTTTTGGAGTATCTCTTTTCGGTGTTGCACTTTGTAGACGGTCCCTGCGCCCTTGTCTCACGGATGGCTGACCATAGAGTCTAATGTTAATGTCCAGCCCGGAGGAGCACTCGTTTTGATGAAAACACGGTTGAAGCTTGTTGTCTACCTTACCACGGTAGGAAAGAGTCGTCGTTTGTGTTTTGACAATGTTTCGCTTATTGAGTTATTGGTCCAAGAAGTTCGAATCTGTTGCTTATCTATCATAACCAGCTGAGCTCGCTTGCGCACCTGTGCTGTAAGCGTCGTTCTTCTGTGTTGAGATGCTGCTGCTGTTTGAGAGGCTCAGACTTTCACGTGAGATCATCGTGATGATGAGACTCCACCTGCACGAACCGCGAACTCGCTGAAGTTACTGTGAGTGGCTACTGTGCACTCAGGTGGCTGTAATTCAAGGCAAGAACACTAGAACAAAGGCCACTGTGGCCGTACAATGTTTTGTTTTTTTTCACAGGGCATCAAGGCCAAAGTGTGGGGCAACAGCCGCCGTGAAATTCCCACCCTGCTGCTCACTATACTGGACTTGCTACACTTTGCTGTAGTTATGTTTGGCTGTACTGACTAGCTGCCATTAGCAAGAAACTTAGTTTATGCTGAAAGTCAAAGTGAGCAATGGTGTTCAGTCAACCAGCTGCCCATGAAACATAGCAAGACACGAGACTGGATCTGAACACAGTGTTCAAGTCTGATAGAGGCCAGTTTGCAGACAGGGGGAAAAGTATCGAGGGGATTTACTGCGGCTCTGACCAGGACTATGACTCCAGGGATGATGAGAAGACATGACAGGGTTAGGGCAGGGGAGGTATGCAGCTGGAGAGTAGCTAGAGCGAGAGCTGGGCATCAGCATTTGCTAAAAACAGCATGTAGAGTGAAGATGGAGCAAGTTTGATTTTATTATTTTATTTTCGAGTTTTATTTGGTTCATGACGAGTTTGATTTAGGTGTGTTTTTTACGATACGTCAACAAGACAATTGATGTTGTCTTATTTCCATTGTATTTTTCTGTTTAGTGAGAAAATCATCGTAAAAAACATTCAGTTCATGACATTTTGTGAGTTTATTTTTTGCTCTTATTAGACTAAATAGGAGCTTGCCGCTCAAATACAACTTTAAGCTGAAACCACGGGATCGTACGATCGACTCTTGTTGTACAAAGTGGAATTACACGACAGGATGGGCCAGGGCTTGCTTGTAAGCATGCTCACTGCAGTAGACATCTCTGGAACTCCTCACATAGACATCATTGACATCATGACAACACTGTTGTTTTTTTCTCATTCTGCTGAGGTTAAATTTCTTTTTCTTATTGTAAACAAGAATTTGTGCCCTCTCTTAATAATATTGTCCCTTTAAAACATATAACGTTGTCCCCCTTTGTGTAACTTGTCTATCATTCACACACACTCATGTCAAATTCTTGGATGCAGTCGAAATGATTTTCTTTGACAGTTGGCATTTTTCTTTCCCTCAGCGTCTGTCAGTGGTGTGTCTCGGCTGTTTGACAGATGCTTCAGTCCCTGCTGTGTTTCTGCAGCCAACGCATGGAGACACTTTTAACTCCCATCAGGAATTTATTTCATCTGTGAAAGTGCAACACACCATTCAGAAACTTCTTAGGTTGAAATGAGCTTCCCAAAAACTTGCTGTAATACATCTCCATCTGGAGGTAAACATCTCTATCTGGAGGTAAAGGTGCTGCTGTTTTTTACAAGACTCTGCGGATAATGGGAGCTCACGGAGCCATCCTTATTCAATCTCAGGTCAGAGTTGTGTTTTTGGCACTGTATTGCTCGAGCAAGGTTACAGACAGCAGGCTGCTTCGTAATGGTGCTGCCTTCTTCCCTCTCATTCACTGCAGGCTAACAGGGCCTAAAGAATAATCCAGTTCTGTCTGCCCGAGCAGCTTGTTTCTGAGATAAATGACCACTGCAGTGACCACAATGAACCACGCTCGAAGAGTAAAGTAACCACTCGCCGGGGAATTCATTCTAAGACATATAGCATGGTCTGATGTTGAGGATGGATATGGTAGCAAAAATTACACTGAGGACAATGGCTGAGGAGGACAAAGGTAGAATGGCTTATTTGAACAGTAATGAGCAACACAGATGAAGAAGAGGTGGGTTAAAAGCCTGAAGCAGAAAAGAGAAAATTGCCAAAGGAAAGAGAGCTGGATCAAGGATGAATGAAGGCAAATATATATAGAAGGTGAGGTGAGTGGACAGACTGTCAAGTCTGGCCTTGTACTCTTTCAAATAGCATCAAGTGAAAAAAAAAAAAGATTTAAAGAGAGAAAAAAGAATCCCTAGAGTAGCAGTGGCAGGTAAACATCTTTAGGCAGGAGCCCGCTTGTTCTCAGCTCAATAAATCAGTCCTGTGGGACACTGGGCAGAGAGACATAGTGTGACAGCTCATGCACACCAATGACTTCCCTGTCCATGATCTACCTGTGGTGATTTCTTGTAACCTCAATGAAATTAGAATCAATATTTAAGCCTTTTTACAACAAGGAGGCCAGTTACAGTTACAGCAGGGAATCTTATGGACAGATACCGGTAGCTGTGTTACTAAAGTAAGTGCAAACTAAAACTTAATGCAGCTGCCATTGGTTAGTTAGATTTCCAGCTAGGATAGTTGTCCTCTGAGATGACTTGTTCCTGGGGTGCCAGGAGCCAAACAAGCAAAACCACCTGGATACTGCATTCCCTGTCATCATATGGGTCTCAGTCTTTTTGGAGGCTGTGTTATTCCGTGCAAGTCTGTTCATTACTGGGGGCTGCCTGGCTGGTGGTAGAGGTAACACCATTCAGTGCTATTGGCTATTCATTCTAAACGCCAATCAGTATCTGCGACAAGTCTCTCCCTAGCTGTATATTTTGGTCAGTGTTGCCTCTTGATCCTCCACTTTGGTCCAGCAGACAACGTCCGTGCAGCTCCCAAGCTTCCAGTGCAGCTGAACACACCGAACAGATTTGAGAGATGAAGCCATGGCGCTCATCGAGACGTACCCCCACTCTGAGTCTAGACCGTCTCCCCCCTGGTTACTAGATGGCCCAGCAAACCCGCAGCCCCCCCTTAAAGCCCCTCCTTTCATCCACCGACCCCGACCCCTTTTCTTCATCCAACCACCCCCAACCCCCTTTTATTTTGTCCCCTCCAAATCTTCCCAACACTTAAATAAACTATTTCAACAGTTAAACTTGGCTTGGTCTTGTTAGTGAAGACAGATTTGCAAGAGATATTCAAGCTCCCCAAGAATTTAATTTGTAATGGTGATCACCTGACTTTTCAGCCAGGACTAATCAATTACTTAGCTTGACATCTGCTGAATGGATTGGCACGGACTGGCTCAAAATTTGTGCGGACATTCACAAATTTGTGCTGACTTTCCAGTAGCTCCCCTGGTAGGTTAGTGGCTCTACAAGGAAAAGCCGAGCAGCTACTGTTCCTCAGAACTGTAGACCGTCAGCCCACTCACCTGCTTTTACCTGATGATTTGATGTCTGTCTGTTATCACACATGCTTGGTACACGAGAGATTGCTGAGAAGGAGCTCATCACAAGGAGGAAAGCCTGGAAGAGCAGTGTGGTAAAAGCTGATGATTCAGAGATATATTCACAAGCAAAGAAAAAAAATCATAGGTGGGCCAACCCCAGCATGTCATATCACAACTACATTCGCTAAGTTGATTCTACGTTAAGTAATCTGCGTCATGCTATTTGAAGCAGAATCTGCGTATGCCTGGAAATAATGTGGAAACTGAGACCTGTACAGCCTGCTTTTTTCTGTAGGACTGGAGAAAATGATTTTTCTGTAATGATTGCTCGCCTCCGCACCAGGCAAATCGGTCAACCCTTGGGAAGAAATCACACAGGGATCAAATCCGGCAGGTCTCTAAAGTTTCTTCGGGTCCATCTAAGGCTTCAGCATATTCACTTTCCTCCATTCCCAACCATTCCAAACTGGTGTTCTTTGCTTTCTGCCCCCCCCATCTGACTTTTGTGCATCACCAGGATCACGAGCTGTAGTTCAAACCTTACAGAAAAGCCTGCTGTTTACTTGTGTCCACTGACAATATAGTAATCCGTCTCTTCTTCTAAAACAATGTATTTGCTGTTCCACCTCCTCACACTGTGTCTGGGGTGTTGCTTCTATCAAATCATCACTCCCTGTATCGATCCTTTAATTTTTCCGCTCAACTTCACTGAACAGAGTTTGCTTGTGTGTGGTCAGGCCTCAGGGCCTGCCGGGGGCTTTTCGATCGATCCTTCCAGACCTCTTCATACTACATTTCAGCCACATCATCTCTGTGACAGCAAAGATGCTCTCTCAGCACCTGACTCTGAGACTTTTAACTCCACTGGGCCACCTGTATTTTGCAGTCAAGCATTCACAAATCCAGATTTATTGATGTATCTAAACCCGAAGGCTCCACAACTCAATACTTCAGTAAAATTAGTTGTTGATCACTTTAATGGATTCTCAAACATACTGTTGAGGTTCTTCAGGAGCAAAACAGGCCATAAATCAGTTCCATATGCTCTCATAGTTAATTAAAAACTGTGACAGGCAAATAAAACTGTTAGTCGACTTACCTATTAAGTGACTACATTTGCTGACGTGGTGCAGGTGCAGGTTTACCGTCACTCCTCTCCATGGTATATCTTGTTTTGTTCTTCTCTTAAGTAGAACAAATGGACTTAAACTCAGTTTCATTTTAGTTTTCTATGATAGCACAGCAGATTCCAAATTCATAATTTTGGAACAGTGGCTCTGTCAAAATGTAATAATTCACAGTAATTTATCAGTTACAGGATAGGATGGCTGAAGGATCTTGGGAGGGATGGCAAGAGGGATGCATGTTGCTAGCAAGGTGGAAGGGTCTACCAGAGGATGTGGGTGAGGCTGAGGATAGGTATGGCCAATATTTGAACCAATTCATACTTTCCTCCATTACACAATTATGTTCAGAAGAAAACTGTCATCAGGAACAAAGTTTTTTATTTACCTTTATTATTTCGACCATTAACAGTAAGCAATCAGTCTGCTTTAATAGTTGCAGTAATATCGCTGCAGCAAATACTGTCGTACATTCAAGCATCAAGGCAAAAAGCAATATCTATAAACTTGACAGGAAAGAGGAAGCTCCCCGGAGGAAACAGAACTGAATTTTTAGGATGGCTGCTTTGTTCCAGACAGTTTCACTATATGAATCCGGACTGTGTGTGTCCTTGTGTGGAAGAACACAGGACATGAATCAACATTAGAATTAAACCGATCCCGCTGGCCAGTCGATGCTAATCTGTGTTCCTCCCGCTTAAATGTGCACAGGGGAGGCTCTTATGTTTTTGCTGCTGAATAATCGCTTCAGGTGATGTAATTAATATTTTCCTCGCCACAGATTTAATATTTTTACCCACCCACATTCCATCAACTATTAATCATCAAGTTTTATGACCTAGCCACCCATTTTGCAGATTATCCTTCAGATATAACTGCGATCCGCACATCACTACATATGAATAGTAGTATAAAATAATATATAACAGTTCAAGTGTATGTTGTATAGAGAAAATTCACACCACTTTATATCGCCGTCAGACTGGCCTTTCTTTTGGCACTACATTTTCTCAACCGTAGAACCTCCGTATCCCTACGCAGTTGCGCTAATGCGTAGGGATACGCAGTACAAAGCTGAGCGTCTGGGCTGGAGCGGCGCCCTACTTCTCCAAACTGAGGCTGCGCTGATCGGTGATTACGGTAGGGAACAGATCGACTATAGATATGTACTTTATATGACCCCACTTCAAAAAACACGAACTATCCCTTTAAGCAGTGAATTACCAACTGCCCCTGACTTCTACCCTCAAATTACCTAGTGCCTATACTTGTTGGCTTCATAAATAATATGCTAAAAGACTTGTCACAGGCAATATGTCAACGTTCCTAGGGGAGCTAATGAGGGCCAGCATTTGTTGGTTTAGGTGGACCTGATGAGAGCTGTGCCTGGTGCTAAATGGTATTGCAGAATTCAAACATTTTAGATTAATAAAGGTCAAGAGATTGGAAACAGCACTGTGGTCTCTTGACTCAGAAAATTAATGCAGCCTGTACACATCAATTGTATTGATAGTAGTGGCGAGGAGTACAGATCACAGAGTTAATCATCTTGAAAAGTACTCCTATGACCCTGGGTACAAAGGTGCGATTAAGAGGAATTTCTCACATCATTACCCAAAGATTGACAAGAAGAAGTCTAGCTCTTAAAAACGCCATGAGATTATATTTATGCACGTATCCTGGACCTTTTAAAGCCTCTGGTGTCAATGTTAAGTAAGGGTCAGGGCAACTCTTTCAGTCTTTTATCTCAAAGATGCTCTGACACCCTCGTAGTACAAGTAAAACTTTCAAAGGGTTAAATGAATGCAGAAAGGAATGAAACAGAGCTGGAATCAATGAGCAAAAGCTTATGAGAATGGTTTTAAGCAAGATGACTTCCTTATGCAATTTTTGTTATGTATACAAAAAAGTCATGGATGCCTTCCTTGGATAATGTCTTTTTAAATTACGCTTATTACTTGTATTTTATTAAAAGGAGCAATATTGAGGACATTCAACACCATGAATTGTGTCATATATAAAGCGACTGAGCCTTAAAGTTCCTGAATAAGTAAGGTTCTAATGCCTGTAAATAAAAATATACAAATTTGCCTCGACAGTTTGAGAGCGATTTAAACTATTTTAATGGTGAAGAAGCAGCCAAGTGAGACAGAGGCACAGATGTGTCTGGAAAACAACAAGACCATAGAAACACCAGCACCTGACATTTATAGCAAAGCTGTGAGATAGCTTCGCTGGATCATGATACTTCAGCATCTTTGACATCTGAATGGCCAGCCGCACAGCTGTCACATCTGCTTGCATCATCAACAAGAGGGAGCGCTCAAACAGGAGTTTGTGAAATAATTCTGTTGCAAGAAAGTTCAAATAGGCTCACAGGTGATTTTAAGGATATGTTTTTTAGGTCTAACAGGAAAAACTGCTTTAAAGCAAAATATGAAAAATATTAGAAAACACGTAAGTAGTTTTTACTATAGCAGACGTTAGTTGAGATTGATTTGAACTAAAAGTTTCAAAATGATGTCTGATGTACTCCAGAGGACAGGATGGAAACGTTTGATGCTACAGGACTGACTGCCACTGATGGATTCAAATTCCTCTTCACCTTCGGCATTACAGGAGTTTTAAAGTGGATAAGGAGCCGACCAAATGGCTTACAAAATGGATCTGCACTCTTTGCAATAACTATGTAGAAATACATCGCAGGGTTAGCTGGCTTGGCTTGGTTCAGTAGACACAACAGCCACAGGACAGATAAGAACGGAGGCCACTATTGCATCGCTCCTGGATGTAAAAATGAGCTTCACAGGGTTAAAGTAAAGGACCAAACAATTCATTTTCATAAAGTGCCAGTGAAAAGGAGGACGGTGCTGCTGCGCTGGATGGGAGCCTGAAGATAAAGGGCATGTACAGATTCAAAAATGTATCCAATCGGGGCAGGGCTTTACAATATAGCAGCCTAAATGACTGTCAGAGATTCAAAATGAAGCACAACCCTTATAAAGCACCCAGGCATAAAAGGATTCGCCTAAAACTTGTGCCATTCTACCGGGGGACAGTCTTCATAAAACCTCCAAAGAAATACTAATTCTTGTGACTCAAGTTCCAAAGCAGTCTGTCAGACTCACGCTTCAGACGCTCAACACTTAAACAGCAGGTAATCCCCAGACATTACACCTAAATCTGTTCTCCTCTTGCAATGTTTCTTTGGCAGACTTTTTTAATTTATTTTTCTCATGTAATACACATTTACTTCACTTCTCCAACTTTATCTGTCTATTTATCTGGTCCTTATTCAGTTCTTGTGCTGCTGTTAACAACTCAGTTTCATCTGTGGGGGATCGATAAAGGATTATCCTTTCTCACCGCAGCTGTTTGGTTATAGGTGGTTGCGTCACCTCTTGCAGGCTGACATTTACTGGTTTAAGTGTTTCTTTAACCGCCTGTTGAGCCCAAAAAAAATCCCTCAGGGTCCCCAGGATCCCCCCCCCAGGCTAATTTTTTTTTCTGTTGTCTCTATAGACAAACAGGCTGGCATCATATAGTTCCGGGACACCGGAGACCGCAATTATAAGTTTCTCATCCATTGTTTTCCTCTCTTTGATTTGATTTTCCGCCCTTTTCCAGCCCCCAGTTGGCTGTCGCAGTGGTCGCGCTGCTGCTCATTTGCAGAAAGTTGAGCGTCTGTCAACTTTCGTCGCTCGCATCGTGTCGCTAAAATCGCGTCGCTCACGCTGCCGGTTGCTCCTCGTCAACAGCGTACGTTGAAAATGAATGACAGCTGGTTGCCGCGGTCGCTCAAGTCGCTTTTGGTGTGAGCGTCCCATTGGGCTGCTCTTAGCAGGGGAGGCCTGCTGATAGTCAATATCAACACAGGGCCACCGAATCGTGTCCTGTTTGGTTGCCCAGGAGGGTTCAGTACTGCAGGAAAAACGTTGGTAATATGATCCATTAAATAACAAGTTTATGTATTATATAGTCTATGTATTATACTATATCTCTTATAAATTACACATTTATGTCCTCTCTGACATGGATATTTGAGATATGCTGCCCTTTCAAGCTTTCATCATCACAATGTTGCAAAACATGATGTAAACTTACTTAATAGAAATAAACAGCGTTCATGTGATGTGAGACTGGTTTGTCAAGTCTCGCATTGCACTGGCTCCTGCACCAGAATTAAGCAACCTCGCCCGCGATGGGGGCCAGCGATCAAATAACGTAACGCACCATCACTGTTAGCTCACAGCTATTACTGTTAACTAGCTCATGCTAGGGTTTAGCTATTCATTAGTATCAACTAGGCCTATGTGTAAACAAACTGCGCAATGTATGCCATCATGTTCTTGTCTCACAATGAAGTGTCTATTGTTTCATTTATGGCATAAGCTTAATCTTTGGAGGAAGTGGTGCATTCGCTGGCCATTAGAGATACAGTGCCTATTAAAGTATTTGCCTCTTTCGATGTTTTCCCCTTTATTATGTTTCTATATGGAATCATGGTCTATATACAAAAAGTATAAATAAACAGAAAATGTACAAAAAAAAAACTTTAATGGTAAATTTAAAAAAGAGAGAAGCAATGTAAATAATTGAAAATATATAATGTAAAATAAGTCAATATTTCTGTATATTTAATGTATATTGACCATGATTCCATTTATAAAAGCAATAAAAGGGGAAACCTCCGGGGGGTGAATACTTTTTACGGGCACTGCAGATTGACTCACCTGCTGTGAACAGGACCAGTGAAGGCACTGCCATCCCCTACCCCGCCCACCTCATAACACAGTAACCTGAATGTGCAGTAATACAAGAGTGACCGCATAATACACAGTTCAGACCAGCCATTTGGCGTTCCATTTGAGTGCAGGCAGCTCGCCAAAGTGCTGGCTCCTCCTCTTTCACAAGCACCCTCTTAAACATGATTCTGGCACATATGTAGGGTGGAAAATACTCTAGTGCAGCTAGTTTTTATTGATTTCCTCTCAGCGTTTAATTGTATACAGCCCAACATTTTAGCAGGAAGGTTAAAGCGCACACAAAACATTGATCCTGGCCTGATATGCTGGCCGATGGATTTTTGTTTATTTCTTTTTTTTAACAAAGGTTGCAGCATGTGAAGGTTAACACTGTTTCATCAGATGCTTTAATTCGTCCACCAGATTGCCTCAGAGGTTTATCCTCTCATCTCTCGTATCTGTCTTATACACAAACTAATGCCAAAGTGGATACAGTTGCATTGAAGCTGTTAAGTTTGTTCATCAGAATTGAAATCTATGAAAAGCTTCATCCGGATGCCATGTGTAGAAAGGCATCAATGCATGTACTTTTCTTTTCTTTATTAAATCAGTACTCATATTCTCCTTTGTCCAAAAAAATGTTTGGCTGATGCTGATAAGATCTCCTCTATACCTCACTAAACAAAAATGGACATCCAGTGCAAAAAAGAAAAGAGCAGGGTTACAATGAGAGACAGCTCAGAAGCTCAGGCAGAAATTGCGTATTTTATGAAGACGTACTGAGCATGGAGATCAACATTGGGGTAATTGATAATGCAATGCAACTTCGCTTTCATTGCAGCTCACTGCTGACATCCGCTGTGAATTCAAGTTGAAAGCTGTAGACGAGCTTCAAACTTTTCAAAGCATTTCTTTTAAGATGTGACTCATAAAAAGTTCTTGGTCCTCAACAGAAAGAGCTTCAGTTCAGTATTCCTGTAAGTAGTCAAAGAGTAGCCTACTTTCACAGGCACCCTTGTTTTGCTATTCAACTATTTATAACAATCTTACGCAGCCGCCCGACTTAGAAGTGAGTGCTGCCCTGAGGTGACGTTTATTAATTCAAAAAGGCCCTTTTAACTTTAAATGCAATTTGAACTGATTTCTACTGAATCCCTTTAACCGCTCTATTTCATCAGGAATCAGGCCTTCTGTGGACATGTGTGATAATTTGTGTTTGATGCAAGCTGATTAACCATGTATGTATTCAACAAAAACATAAACGCAACAAGTGCAAGTAAAAGATTTAAGCCTTTGTTTTTATGTACAAAATAAAACAGTTTGTTCTCTCAGATTTTGAGCAGAATTTGCTGAGGTCTGTGTGAGTGAGCGCTCCCAGTTTGCAAAGATAATCCATCCACCTGACAGCTGTGGCACATCAAGCTGCTGATTAAACAGCATGATTAGTGCACCGGCGTGCTGCTCTGGACTGGTCACTCTGAAATGTGCAGTTTTACATGTAGCACAATCCCACAGATGTCAAGTTTCAAGGGGAGTGCATTAGGCAGGCTGGCGGCATTAATGTCCACTAGAGTGGTTCAGTCTGCATGTTGATATGCCACACATGTCAGGTGGATGGATTATATTGGCAAAGAAGGGCTCACTGAACAGCTTCTGGGCTGAGGTGACGGGAGTATCGGGCTGATTTAACACTGATTCAGCCCTCCTTACAATTGGAGGAGAATTTGTGCAGGGAGCTTGGTCCTTCCCTGGCTTATATGGTTATGTGAGGGTTTTTTACAGATCTAATGGTATCAGGTCTTGGCAACAGGTCTCCTTTATAAAACATTGCGTAGGGATTTATACTGACAGTGTAGGTGCACACAAAAGCTGAAAATAGTGTGAAAAAAAAAACTGATTTATAAAACCTAGCCCATGCACACCTGGAGTCAGTAGGCACGTTCAAGTTGAACTCCAGCTAACCGCCTGCAACAAACGCTGCTATGAAGTTGGACACTCTCTACGTGACGGGAACAGAAAGGGCTAATAAGAGTGGATAGTACAGATAACACTTGAGTTGAACCTGTGTTGTCTGCAAGCAAGACACAGCAGTTAACCGCTTCTCTATCATCACAAGTAGGGTGACAGAACTGAGCAATTTATTGACGACATCATCATCATCACATAATTGTAACACTGTACATGTTATCTATTTTTTTAATATACTTACATTGCACTAGTTCCTTGTACGTTTTACTTGTTCTTCTTACTCCATTTATGTTGTGTGAATAACCGGATGCTGCTAAAATTTCATTGTACACTGTGCAATGACTCTGATTCTGATCTTTCAGGGTTGTTGCGTTACATGAAGGATTTTATAGGTTTATTCATGTTGAATATCCCATAGGTGCATCATGGACACATTTTAATCAGCATGCATCACGATTTACCCCCTTTTTTACACTGGATACGTCTCTGCTGCGTTACGTCTCCGCCACACCAGCGGAGCACATACGTTTAGCCTCATATCCCACCCACACACACACACACCCATATTCAACCAAAAATGGTGAATGCAAAGAACCTTGTGAATGCTTATGCATATAAATGAGCTCTGTTAAGGGATTTTTAACTGCTGAATCAAAAAAAAAAAAAAACACGGTCGAAGTGCTTGTCAGTGAAGTGGAGGTGAGAAGAGACATATCGTTTGGTGGCCGCAGCAGCAGAGTGAAAAATAAAAAATAAATGCTGTGAGTGGCAACACGTTGCTGCGGTGATGAACCATGTCAGTGGAGAGGACCGTGCCTGGAACTAGGAAAAATGGTCTGGGCTTAAGGTGGTGGCCAAAAAAAGGATTGCCTCTCAAGTGTGACCGCGACTGGTGGGGGCAACAGCACACCTGAGCTCACACTGCTGGACACCAAAACTGCAACAATACTTGGGCAAGCAGTTGTGACTGGCAAAGGGAAGGAGAAACAGACTTGGCTCACACAGATGAACATATTTTATTTATATGTTATGGCTGTGCAAAACAATTTAGAAATGTGACAGTGACATGTTGTCTCCTTTAGTCCCTTCAGTGTCGGGAGTGGAGGCTGGTGAGAATGTCCCCGGGGGGAGGCAGTTATAGGGCTGAGAGATATGGCAAAATATATATTCACTATTTTTTTTTTCTCCCAACACTGATCGATATTTATCATGATGTATAATTTGATCATGCTTCCAGTTAGAAGACTATCATGAATGAAAAAACCAGAGCGTTTAGTATTTGAACTTAAGACTAGTTTATTAACAAAACATTTTTACTGTGCAAGAAATATTTATCTGGCTCAGTACTAGTTTAACAACTCTCAAATGTTTTAGAGGTAGAAATCTGAGTAAAAAGGGCAAAATAACATAATGTAAACATTTAACTGTGCAAACATCTGCCTTAAGAAAACAACAGAGGTCAGCTTGCCTTGTAATGTGTCATGTCCTTTATATTTGTGGTAGTATGGTGCTTGGTGTGTTTTCTTGTTTTCCTGTGTTGTGTTTACAGAGGTGCTTGGAGAGGCTGGGCGGAGCTGTTTATGACTGAAGCCGCCGTCACACGCGCACCTGCAGCAGGTTGGCAATCAGTGGCTGCTGATAAAACCCTGCGCTTCCCGCTACCTGCTGCCAGATGATTATATCTTCTCGATGTGGTACTTGGCTCCCGATTACACTGTCGCTCACCTCAACCTCTAATTGTTTGTTTTGTGGTTCACAACCGCTTCAGCCTGCTTCAGCCTCCCAGCCCTCTGCACCTCTACCACCAGCTTACTCACTCTGTGCCCTCCAGTGTATCGGCGCACCGCTCCCCCCGGGGACTGTGGGCAACAGCTTCGGCGCACCCGCCTCCACGCTACCTGACGGGGACCCCCATGGAGCGCTCCGCTCCCTTACTATCCCATTCTTGTGAAACCAATAAATCACTTGCGAAAACAATTCCCTGCTTCAGTGTCCGCACTTGGGTCCTCATCCTGCCATCCAGCCTAACAGAATGTTACTAATGTGAAAAAACTCAAACCTGTGAATGCCATCACAAGAACCTTTGGCGGGGCAGCAAACTTCTCAAATGTTTATATAACCTTGACAAAAGACTGGATCACAACAGTCCTGGCAGTACAACTGTAGAATAAAATAAAGTTTTATTGATCATGCACTGGTCTTTAATCTCTTAAATAGTTTATGGCTAGAAATCTGAGCAAAAAGTGCAAAATGTAAAGCACGCTCTGAGGGTGAGCTGGTGGCAGGAATATACAGGTAGCACTTTGCCAGGAGACTAACTCTGGGATATGCTGTTGAGTTCATCTTCCATCATGCCAGGGGGATTTTCATGCTTTTGGTGTGGTCATTGGGCTGGTACCTTTTACAGGTCATTTAACAGATTTGTGCTTTGCCCCAGCTTTGTTGACACAGACGGAAGACATAAATTGCAGACCGCCTTAATCTGTGCCTTGTTGCTTTTTAGGTTACCAAACCATTTGCACATAAAGGATGTTGTGGTTCCTTTTTAATACTTCCTCATCTTTAGCAATGATGATCCACATCCACCTTAGCTTTCATGCCCTCCCACAGTTCCACTCATTTTTTTCCAAATTCCAAGTTTCTATAACTTATGATAAAACATATCAACTGCAAAATCATCATCAAGAATAGGGGTGGGATCCAGGTGGGAGAGGACGGCCAAGCCTCTGTTCCTGACTATTTACACATCCTGGCAGGATGGTGCAAAAGTCTGCCTCCTAAAGCATCAAAATAACATTTAAATGGGTCAATGGAAGGACCACTCAGCATGAGAACCATTAAAGTGCATTTCCTCTGCAATGTGGTAATGGGGTGAGGAGCCAGCGCCTGAGAGGGTAACCACTGCCATCTGCAGATTATAATGAAAGAATCATTATACCACATGTTTTACAATATGTTGTTTAGTAACCTAAAAGAGTCTAAGTCTAAAACTAGCCCAACCTGCCAGCCATCAGTTGGTTCCCCACACTGCTGTGCGTCAGGATATAAGAGTCATGTGTTGAGCCAGGCCATGGTACTGCTAAATTAATAAGAGGCATTTTGGAGTCACATACATTTATGAAGCGCACATATATTTGGTTTATGTAACAAGGTAGACCTGTATCATTCACACTGTTAACGTCGCAGTACTGGGCACTGAGGGGGATTGGTTTTTGTGCGCGTGTGTGTGTGGTAGAGGATCTCACTTTGCTGTGAGCCAATGGCTGTGTTGGGTGTTGACTGAGGGCAGGTGTGTCTGATTACCTCCACTGAAAAGTCTATTTAGGCCCACATGCAGGAGACACTTGCTATATCTCAATTCAGGGTCTGCATCCTTCGAAGGACCCGGCCTTTGAGGTCTTCAAAAGCCGAGTCCTTCGGAGAGACCTTTGAGGGCCGCGTTGTTATATGGGACAGTCTAGCCTTTGGAACTGCACAGTAAATTTTCTGCAATTTACTGTGCAGAAAATTGCTGATGTGATTGATTTCCACTGCCTTAGGAATGCAGATATCCAGGGACATGAGAGGGGACAAGCGGGAGTGCCAGCGCTGCCACTTGGCCCTGGTTTGTCCTTATGGATGAGGTGTTAGGGCAGAGGCATTCCACTGTTCCCCCTGTCCTAATTGCCTCCATCCCCGAGGACACACCAGGGCCAAGTGGCGCTGCGCCTGACGAGGAGGAGGAGGAGGAGGAGGATGATGAGGACGAGGCCGAGGACGAGAGCCGGCCAGGGCCTTCCAAGAAAAGATAGAGGGAGGATGAACTTGTTTCCCTCATCAGAGAGGACATGAGGCTACAGAGAGAGGCGGAGGAGAGGCGGGAGCGGGAGAGCGCAGCCCGCATGGAGAGGCTGTTCTCCCTGCTGGAGAAAATGTCCGAACGATAACTTTCTTTCCTGTTTTATATTATTTTGAGTTTCAATTTAATTTGTCTTTGTTATTTATTGTAAATGATAATATGATTTCATTTTCCACACAATAAAATATGCTATTGTTACACGGTGTCTGTTCCATTTCATGTTTACAACTTGAGCACAATTTAGAATAGGTTTAGCAAACGGCATCAAGTGCTAGTCAGGGACAAGAAGGGATTGAATTTTTTTCTTTTATTTTCAAGTGTTTTTCAAAACGTACTGAAATAATATTTACACCAGTCTTTTTAAAAATGCACTGAAATTAAAATGTACAGTAACAGGCTGAGCAGGAGTCCCTGGCAGTGCTGCTGGGCTGGATGGGATGCCACAATAAAGACCCTGGTGTCAGTGGGACATCATCTGGGGCGGTACTCATGGTGTTTGGGGGTCCAGTCTCCTCTGTCCAAAACATCGTCCATCAACTGGGTCTGCAGGGCTGACTCGATCCACGGCTGCCATGTCACTAAGAATTTTTTGAGAAAGAGGCAAGAATTATAATTTCATGATATAACAATTATTACAACAAACACTGAAATAGGAATGATGTCTTCAGAATTATGTTACATGCCGACTACAGATAGTCGTGGTCATGGTCAACCTCCTCCAGGGCAGACACCTCCGCAGACAGCTGGTCCCGCCATGGAGCACCGCTGGCAACCTCCAACCTGTCCTCCCCCTCATCCTCCGGCATGCCGTCCTCCAGCTCATCCTCTGGGGGCATGAAGTCACCTGCCCCCAGGCCGATGTTGTGCAGGACGGCACATGCTGTTATAACCTGAAATGAAAAACAATATTTATCAAGTTTGATTTACTCTGCTTCAAAAAACAAACAAAAGACTCCTGTGGAGTGATGACGCACCTGAGGCACAAAGGTGTGGTCACCTCCAGCGCTTTCAGGAAGATTGATCTGAACCTGGTCTTCATCATTCCAAAGGCACGCTCGATGATGATGCGTGCCCTGGAATGATCGACGTTGACGTGCTGGGCTGCCACACCTTGCACCGGCCGCTTGTAGGGAGTGATGAGGGGGAGCACGGGTACCCGCCGTCTGCGAGGATGAAGTGCCCTGGAGGAGGGTAGATGGCACACCTGTACAGTGGGCTGTGCCGGAGTACACGGGAGTCGTGCACCAACCCCGGCCAGCCCACGTACACGTCCACGTGGGCTGTGCCGGAGTACACGGGAGTCGTGCACCGACCCCGGCCAGCCCACGTACACGTCCACAAAGCGGCCCTGATGGTCACAAACTGCCTGCAGGATGATGGAAGAGAACAGTTTCCTGTTCTTGTAGCAGTGACCATCAGGGCCGCTTGGTGGCTTTATTCTGACATGGCAGCCGTCGATGGATCCAGCAGCTTTTGAAAAAGCTCTGTGTCCTGCCAGCCCTGCAAACCCACGAGTTACTGCCACCAGGTCTTCAGCGGTCTTTGGGAGGTAGATGAGCTTGTGGCGAATGGCCACCACCTCCCCAGTAACTCGGTGGACGATAAAGTGGACAGTGGAGCGAGGTATCCCAAACACACTTGAGACCACAAGGGTTACATCAAAATGAAGCTTGAGGACACTATCATACTTGGCTAGCAAATCCACCAGATGCAGAAAATTTCCTCTGTTTGAACTTAGCCAACTTTCATCTCTACCCCTGAATGCCACGCCTTGTCTTGCTAGGTAGACTGTTGGTTGGGCCTTATCTTAAATAGAATGATTAGAATCAGAATTAAGTAACTTATACAGTATACTGTACTTTTCACTGATAAAAAAATGCACTGACAAACCAAACCTCTATGGCAGTCAGTTGAATGTTCATATAATGTGGCTTCATTCAATGATTCTGGTGAAGCCCAGGAATTGCACTGAAGAATATCTACTTATTTATTTAAAGAAAATATAAAAGTATGTTGCCTACTTGTATAAAGAATGATCACAATATATTATAAAGCCTTTGTGAACCTGTTATATGGCCTTACTGTAGTTTCTGGGCTCCTCTTCTCAAAGGTGTCGGCGTGTAGTTTGACCATAAATGATTCTGCGGAAGCAAGGCTGGGTGGAAGGATGAAGCAATCTTTATTAAAACAGCATCTAGCGCCTTCAGTCCGGATCAGAAGCAGCTGCGTTCTGATATTATCAAATCTCGGGACAAAACAATGCCAATATGCTCTGCCCTCTGCCCCATCAAACCTCAGCCTCTGCTCTTAGGAGGTTTTCCAAGCGCCACCCCCCATCTCTACTCGTAGGGGCCTTCTTAAAGTCCCTTTGGCTGTACCTGCCTACTCCTCATTGGTCACTGTGGTGGGTTGAGGGTCCATCTATCCAATCGACATGAAAAGGAGGTGGTTTATCTCTCTGCTCATCTCCCATAAATGGCTAAATCTGTTACTGTCCCTCCTTTGGTGTTGTACTCCAAAATTACCTAAATGATCTCTCTATCCTTTTCTGGAGATGTACACGTTTAGATATCTTCCTCCATCTGACATAGGAGTCAGGCTCTGTTTTAGTCCCTATAGTGGCCTTGTCTCCTGCTAACCTTTGACCCACACACAGCTGAATGCTGACTACAAGGTCCCTTGGAGCTGTGAGCCCCGTATTGTCTACATTCCTTAGCTTACACAAGGAGGAACAGGTTAAATTTAAACTGAGTTGAATTAAAGGCCAGAATGTGTTGCAGTCCAGACACCTCATTACCATCCCATATTTCACTACAGCTATTTTACTTGATCACTCGGCGCTCAAATGCTCTCATGGACAGGTGCTTTCAGGGTTAGCCCCCAACAGAACATATTCATACTTTCACAATACTATGCAAAGCAGGCCTGCTGGCAGTTTTTACCCAGCTCTGCAATGTTTAATTTTTTTTAGCCACCTTTTTGAGGTCTTTCTCTCGCTGCTTCAACCGTCTCTGTTGTGAAGGCATACTTAAAGTCTGTGTAAAGCAAATTCGGCCATTTTCTTCTAAACACATTAAAAAGGTCATAAATGTATTTCCTTAAAACATGTAAAAAGTAGGGCTGTCAAGTGATTAATCGCATTTTGTCCATAGTTAACTCGCAATTAATCGCAATTTTTTTTGGCACATTTTTTTCTGTTCTAAATGTACCTTGATGTATTTTTTAATGTTCTTAATACTTTTAACAACATAAGAAAGTGCAAATATGCTTGCATTATGAACATTTTTGGCGGGGGAGGGGGGGGCTCTCTGCATCTGCCCTGTGTTTGGCTTGCAAGTGATATTTGAGACTCAATGTACTTCGATGGTAAGTCATTTCATGTCGATAGTACATGCAGATAACTTTTGTCCTATCGACCGAACCATCTGGCTGTTTCGAAAGTAGTTTGCCGTTCATACCGTAAATGACCAAATAATATACGGGTTTCAATTATCCACAGGGTCCCTTTAAACGCCGGTGCAGATGTATATTTTGGTAAATAACCGCCGGTTCCAAATAAATGTCGGGTCTAATTTTTTATTTTTTTAAAAATTAAGGAAGAAGAGGTGTCCACTGACACTGCACGTTTTTCTTCTTCGCCTTTTTCATGCAGTGTGCTGCTTTCTGTCAGTCAGTATCACACTGATGATCACCATGGCTCCGGTGCAGCAAAACAATAAAAAGTACCACTTGAAATTCAAACTTTCTGTTAAAATATGCAGAGGAAAACTCGGGAGAAGCAGCCGCTAGATGTTTCTCTGTCAACCTCTTCTGGTCGACAGAGAAACGGAGAGAAACGGAGCTTGAGCGTCTGTCTGAGGAGGACAGCAACAGGACCAGGCTGCCTGCTGGAGGGAGGAAGAAGGCTAGCGAGGAGCCTGAGATAAACATGCGGGGATGAGTTATCAGCAAACGGGCATGCCACGAGAGAGTGTCCCGCAGAATGATCAGGACGATGGAGAAACAAATGTATGCCACCGTGAGTGACAGCAGAGATGAGGAGTTTGCAGCGAGTGCTGGTTGGCTGAATCGTTTCCTCCGCCGCAACAACTTCACTTACAGAAGGATGCCAGAGAATTCACCGAGAAGCTGGAGAAGTTTGTAATGTTTTCATCCAGGATTATTGTGAGGAAGGAATTAAACGCCTGTCCCAAATTGCCTTTTGGTCTGTTAAGTGATTGAAACAACTAAACCCCCCGGCTATTATTTGGTATTTTACGGTAAGTCCTTTCTCCATTTCCTCACTTTTCAGTCCACCGTGTTTTCCCGAACCGCCAACCCTGCTGCATCTTCTTCTGATTCCCTTTCCGCCACCCTCTGGATCAAGACTACAGGTGCCACTGACGGCCGTAAATCTTTCAATGCACGTTTTGTTTTTTAGTTTTTTATACCGAGCGTTAATCGCGCGTTAAAAAAATTAACAGCGTTAAGAGGATGTTGCGTTAACGCGTTATTAACGCGTTAACTTTGACAGCCCTAGTAAAAAGCCATTCAACCATTTAGAATTTAGTTTTGGAGCTAGGCTCACAAACTGTGTTTCAACTTTTCTGTGTTCAGGATTTAATGGGTGGGTCAGAAATCGATGCAAATCATGGCCGCATTACCTGGCCGTGCTGCGGAAGTGGTATAAATACATTCAGCGCATTAGCTTCGGTGGTTTTTCCGCCCACTCTCGAGTCTTGGATAGCATCTCTTACAATAATTTGCAGCTAGCTAACCAGTCAGCTAAACAGTCATATCTCCTCCACATCGCTCATGCATCTTTCCTAGATGCCACAGTGTGCAGGGTAACGGCGCTGTTAGCTTATTTAAGTTTCGTAAGGATGCCAACGTAAGGAAACGGTGGACCGATTTTGTCTAGAGGAGCAACTGTGGAGAGTTTAAAATCACCACCATCACCCGTCTCTGCAGTGTCCACTTTACCCCCGATAGTTACAGCAACTGTCACCAGGTAACGTCTGGATAGCTGAAGAGTCCGTTGACGCTGGTCAGTGGGGCCGAACCGATCCTCTCTGTCCCCGGCTTGGATCCTCCCATCCTGCCGACAGCGCACGCTCTCATCTCCGCCGTCCGCATTATGTGCCCGCCTGCGACCGTCCCGCCGACAACAGGTGCTCTCATCCGGCATTACGTGCTCGCCAGAGAGTGTAAGTAGAGTTTAGATTATCTGCCTGAGCCCGACCCTGACGCAACCGCGGACCGCGGGCCGGGACGGGACGATATTTCCCGTCAATATCCTCGGGCTGGGTCGTGCCGGTGTTTCGGATTAACACGCGTCTATGTTAACTGGCGACCGTGAGCCGAATGCGTCTGTGGTCGCCGTAGCTACACCAGATGTTGAAAACAGGAAGAGAACGCGTAGCTGTCCTCGGATATGCCTCTTTGTTCAGGTTTTATCTGCACTAAACATACCTGATACGTGTTCGGTCTCCTGTTTGAGTAAGTGTGTGTGTAACCCTCAGTCGCTGTGTTGTTGCTGGTTGTTACTGAAGACGTAAACAGGAAAAGGGAGAGTTGCTCTTCCTGTGAATGTTTATCTCTAATAAACCTTTATTAAATACATGTACCCGTCTTTGCTGTCTGTTTGAGTAAACATGCATCACATATGGAATTCATTGAAACAATAAATGAAAAAAAAAAAAAAGAGGTACTGGACTCGAACTCGTACTCAGTGAGGGAAAACAACTGCAACGCGGCAAATATCTCATTTGACCAGCGAAGCCACAATTCTGATAGGCTTCATCACCTATTTCACTCTTCACTGCATACACACAGCCACTGTTTGGACGTAGAAAGAGCCTCGATCAACTTGTGACCGCAGTTTCTTTTCACCGTGACTGTACTGTTGTGGCTCATAACACTAAGCTAAAAATAAGCTGCCAACTAAATATAAGCAATTTATGTTTGTTTCAGCAAGATAAGACGAAGTTAGAAGCCACTTTAAATGTTTGCAACAAAAGCCCAAAGTACTGAAGTACAACTGGACAATACCAAAATCAATGAAAATAGCCATATTTGTTTTTTAAGTAGCTATTTTTTGTCTTCAATATAATACATTCAAATAATAGAGCACTTTTTCAGGTGACCCAAGGACATTTGTGTCTGTGTATATATACCAGCATGTGTGTGTGGATGTAGTGTGGGGTATATATGTGGGTGTATAATGTGTGTGTATATATGTAGTGGTATGTCTATATATATAATATATATATAGATATAATATAGGAGATATATATATATAATATAGATATAGGATAGAGAGAGATATATATATAGGATATATATATAATATAGATATATAATATATTATATATATATTATATATATGGATATATGTATATATCTTATGTATATAATATATTATATATATATATTATATATTATAATATTATATATATGTATATATATATATAGTATATATATATATATGTATATATATATATATGTATATATATATATATATATATGTGTATATATTAGTGTATATTATATGTGTATATATATGTGTATATATATGTGTTATATATATATATATGTATATATATATATATATATATATATGTGTGTGTGTATTATGTATGTATGTATGTATAGTATATAATATATAATATATATATCATATATATATATAATAATATATATATATAAGATATATCATACTAATACATACATACCAACACACCACACCAACACACACACACACACACACACACACACACACACACACACACACCACGCTACTACCAAGAGAGCCCAGAGACAAAGGAGGAAATTAACTGTCCATAAAACATTCCTTTGTTGTTTTTGTGATTTTATTTTCAAAAAGTCACAACAGTTGAGAACCGCGCCAGACTCTTTTACATTTAGAAGATGCTGTTTTCCAAAGCAATTTACAATAAGTAAATATGTCATTTTGACATTAGTGGAGTTCATTCCACCACTGAGGCACCAGAACAGTCGTGATGTCGCTGAGAGACCATACTTTTCTCTCAGCAATGGTGGTATTAGCCGGCCAGCCTATGTAGGGCAGCAAAGAGGGACAGCTGGCGGCACGTTATCTGCAGGCAGTACAGAGGAACTCCTGCTGCACGCTTGGTTTCCCGACACAATCCACATGAAACCACAGGTTACAGACTTCACATTCAATCTGACAGATATGCAAGTTAGATTTTTTTTTAAGAGAAATTACATCCACACTTTATGTAAAGAACTGTAGTCTACCTACCCAGTTATCCATAGGCGTCTCTGAAGGGCCCCCTTCTCCTGTGTCCCTCTTACTGCAGAAGCGTTTCAAATCTGCCATGTTGTCTATTAAAAGATATTGAAATTTCACACTGGTTCAAGTGTATAAAGATTTCAGCTAGGCTGATAAATCGATTGAATCTTACCAGAGTGGTCCATTAGGGCATGGGCTATTTCCCTTCTTATTTGGTTGATTCCCACTTCAACAACTGGGAAAATGATAGGTTTCCCTTTCAGCAGAAGCTCTGCTATCTTAAAGTGCATGTTATCGTCAGTGTCAGTGTCTCAATTCACACATTTAAAATACTTCATTAGGATCCATAATCTTACTTTGCAAATTATTACTCAACATGATGTGGAATCCTGCTGGCGGGGATGTGTAACAGTCCTGCAGGTCCAGCGAGATATATTTACAATTTTTTTTTGCATTAAGGCCCTAAAGCACAAAGGGAAGAAAACTGTTACGTTTGAAACTTGCACATCAGAATCCATTTAACATACTTTAAAGGCACAATAAATCCTGATTTACTGACCTTGTTGAATCCCTGCACTGTTTTATTTGATCTTCGGTGGCTCCAAAAGGGTCAAAAAAAAGGCAGCGCCTCTCGTTTGGATACATTGCCTTTTACAGATAGGATACCTCAATGCACTAGAATTGACTTGTGTCTATATCTGCATAAATGGCACTCATCAGCACTCGTGAACTTACGACTAAAGTCCAATGATGATCCTTACAGACGGCCCCAATCATGACATGCCAGTCCACCACATCAAGCTGCAAGTGAGAATTTAAGATTCAAGATGTGTAATTGTAGTGAACACCTTTTGAAAAACAACCATTATTCTCACCATTCTCATCCCCCTTGATGTCCTGTTCCATATAGAAGTCATCTCATATGAGTCGATAACCCTCACTCTTGATGGATTGTGTTTAGTCAGTAGTGTGAGGTAACCATTGATTATCTGCACAAATCATATTTAAATAATTAACTTGCATATCAAGGAAGGAAAATCTGAAACAACTCACAAACTCACCTCACACACCAATTCCCTCCCAGGTGCCAGGCTTTTGAGGTCTGCCGTATATAACTGATAAGGCCCCACCTTGGCCCACAGAAGCTCGCCCTTGCACCTCCATATATGCTCGAGTGCTGAAAATATAAAACAATACAGTAATTTCAAAGCATATATAGTGTTATTATACCATGTGAGATTACTGAACAGAAAGTACCATTGTGGATAGGTCGACCCTCTGGTGACCCGGCTCCTTGAGGGGCACAGGTCACAGGCATTCCGGGGACTGGCGAGGCTGGTGGGGGTTGGCGGGGCTGGTGAGGGCTGGCGAGGCTGGTGGGGGCTGCCGGGGCAAGCCAGAGGAGAGCTGCTACCTTTACGGAGCTTTGACGGGATTCTCTCCTCTGGCTCGATGTAATGAGCCAGCTGGTCAATGTTGGCCATAAGTTTGCAAGTTTTGCTGGCCAAACTCACATGTTTGCTTTGGATCTCAGTCACTGTGAATGGCCCCAGCATATCTGGAGCCATTTTGCCTCCCTTTCTCTGTTGTTCCCTGATGTCCTGTTTCAAAACAGTATCACCAATCTGGAAATTGTCATCTTTGCCCTGGGCCAATTTCCGTTTTGAGATTTTTTTGTGGCTTTTAAGCATGTTATGTTGGACATGTTTAAAAGTGTCAGGCTGGTCTTGAAGGCCATGACACACCTCTTCCTTCTGGACCAGGTTCTCCACTTTGTCTGTTGTCACCTAAATTATGAAAATGCCATATGGTGTTAAATTCCAAGCCATTTATCAAAGTTATGACCATAATCCCTTGACTTCATGAATATGAAACAAAAACTTATACACACTTACCTCATACTCCTGTGCCACCTCTGAAGGGTACCTGGCCTCCCTTCCAAACATCAGGTAGTATGGACTATAGTTGGTGGTAAGGTGCTTCTTTGACCTCGGGCCAAACATCGTGGCCTGCAAGAAGGTGTCCCACGTTTTTGGACACTTGTAGGCCATCTTGTTCAGGGATCTGACAATGGTGCACATTGGTCAACAAAAAAGCAGCCATTTTGTCTCACCAATTACCTACCAATAAAACAATGTGCATCTTACCTCTGAATGGTGCCATTTAGTTTCTCCACCAATCCGTTAGTTTGAGGGTGATATGGGGCACAGAAGCTCCTCTGAATCCCCAGTGATTCACACAGGTTGCGATTCAGCTTAAAATCAATTTTGAAAATAATTCATTATCTGCTGTATACCTGAGTGAGATATAAATGTTTCTCATATCTTTACCTGGTTTTTGAACTCTGTGCCCTGATCTGTAAGCAGTCTCTGAGGTGCACCAAATTTGTATACAAAATCAAGAATACGCTTGGTTACCTCCACTGCAGCCTTACTCTTCAGAGGGTAGGCCTCTGCCCACTTTGTGAAATAATCAGCCATTACACAAATGTATTGATTACCAACCTCTGTAAGTGTCAACCTCATGAGGTCCATCCCCACAAGTTCCAGTGGCTCTGAAACCTGAAAATGGTATAGGATAAGTAGACATCTATACATGAAGTAGTTAGTGGGTAAGCACATTTTGCTGCATGTGAGGGTCAGTTGCACAAGTAACCTCACTTGTATTGGATTATACTGCACTTTTTCTTTCAGACTGGCCCGCTTGGCCTGGCAGTCTGGACACTGGGCAACCTAAAGCCAAAAAATGTTCAAATGTCAATCATACGCCTTTGGTTTAAAAAAGAAAGTGAGTGTTTAATTCAATCCAATGTATTATTGCTTCAACTTGAAAGATTGTTTTTACAAAGTAGGCCTTAATGCAAAAAACTCACTGGCAAATTTGGGTGACCCCATTTACTTACCCATTTGCGGATGTCAGCCTCCATCCCAGGCCAGTAATACCTACTGCTTATGGCGTGGTGGGTTTTCTCCACTCCACAGTGGGAGCCCAGCGGACTACAGTGTAGTTCATGGAAAATCACATCTGCTTCTTCAGCCGACGTGACCACTTTTGCCAAATGCTCTTTTTTGTCTTGGCGCCGTCGACATATATGATAAAGACAGCCATCTGGACAAAAACATCATCAAACATCATGTGTATGAGGACTTATTTGACCATGATCACCTCACCAAATGCCTTCTCAACCAATGTCCATCCATCCCGTGTGCCATAGTGCATGATGTACCTACAAGAATGACAGAATGCCCAGATTACTAATAAATTCCCTTAACATACCATAATAGCAAACTATCAAATATAAATGAATTACTGAATTGTTATGGGGAGGACAGTCCATGTCCACTCTTTGCATTGCACTTATTTAACCTTCATGTGATATTTTAAGGTATGACAAAGTCATTATTTGTTTGCTTTTTATGTAAGTGTGTTGGATTCGGAGATGAATAATGAAACAACATTTCTTTTTGTAATTTTCTAATTACAGCATTTTAAAACAAAACATGATAAAGTCCTGTGGGGTGAATACACACATGAAAAATAAACATACAATAAAATAAGCAATGTACTTACTTAGACCCAGATATGTCTGTTAGACCTGAAACACCAGCCAAGTTGTTCACTCCCTGTAACAGAAGATTAATCATATTATTTATAATTTCTGTCTAATGTACCACACATAAATGGCTGCTGCCCATATTAGTTGCATCTGTGTTTGTATTGAGTAGAGGTACAGGTTGCTCAGGTGAATTATATGAGGAAAGAAGTATGTGGTGAAGGGATGATGAAATCCATGAAAGGTGGGCCTAAATATCAGTTTTTAAACCCACCCAACCTGAATCTCTCCACAGTGGCAAGCTAGAAAGCTAGCTGCTGATGGCTCTAAGTCAGAGCACTGGCAGCCAAGATAGGTCAAATGACTGTAGCCCTGTTGCTAGATAGTTTCTTGCTTGTTTCTCTCGGGATATCTGGCAAGACTGCCCTAAACAGCAGGGGCACAAAGTCAGAAAAGGCCATTACACCTAAATGTGACAAAACCAAGAAATGACTACTGTGACTGTTAGTAGGAACAGCAATGTTCATAACAGTAAAGTCACAATAAACTCAATATCTTGAAGAAGCTGAAGATTTGTGGCAAGATAAACAGCCGACACAGACAGCTGTCAGATTATTCTTAACTCTCATTAACAAGCAGTTAGCTTAACAAGCACAATTGGGCCCTCTTCTGAAATATGATTCATATTTAAGCACATTGAATAAGTGGAAGGTGACTTGTTAACCCCCACAAGAAAGTAATGTTCATGGATTTATAACTCACAAAGGTTCAAGTCGCTCCACTGAGTTTGGTAAAGTTGGGAATATATTCATAGATTTGAACTTCCCAGATCAGTAACTCATAAGTGAAACATGACCGGCAGCAGGAGACCATAGATGTGTGGAGCGATTTTGGTGACACTACAGTGAATATTAGTGAAGGTTATAAATATTATTCCCAATAAACATCCCCCAAAATATGGCAAAGCACATCTGTCCAAACTAGCAGTTGTAGTATAACCAACAGGAGACCATTGATGTGTGGAGTGATTTTGGGACACTACACCAAACGATAGTAAAGTTACTGAGTATTTTTTGTCGTATCTCTTTTCAGTGTTGCACTTTGTAGACGGTCCCTGTGCCCTCATTTCACAGATGGCTGACCATAGAGACCAATGTTAATGTCCAGCCCGGAGGAGCGCTCGTTTTGATGAAGATACGGTTGTAGCTCATTGTCTACCTTACTACGGTAGGAAAGAGTCGTCTTTTGTGTTTTAACAATGTTTCACTTGTGAGTTATTGATCCAGGAAGTTCGACTCTGTGAATAACTTTACCAAACTGCTCCACTGTCGTGTCGCCTCTATGTGCGTGGTGCAGTTCTCAATAAGGCAGCGGCTCCCCCCACCCCCTCTCTCTCTCCTCTGACAGATAGAGCGAAGCCGCAGTGGACAGAGAAAGTGTTTTAGGCTCAACACACACGCACAACACCGTATTACCAGGAAATGCGTACGGTAGATTATCGTGGCATTTTCTATTACTCTGTCTTTTTGACATCCCTTTGCACAACAGGATTTTATTAATTCATTAAAAAAAAACACAAATTAATTTTTTGCTATTTTGTCCTCTTGAGATATGGGTGTCCCATAAAGAGGAATGATATTTGGTTGTATTTCTGGGCTTTCCTATGAACCATTGTCGCTACTGGTGTTTGTATCACAGGTTAATCTGGACGTCTCACGATTTGCCTCGGCTGATTGACCTCACGCTGAGCTCGGGCTGGATGTCAACGTACTCTGCAGACTGTTTGACCAGCAGGCTGTATGACAGTGTACAGTTTTCACACCGACTTAGCTTCAGCTTAATAACGATGTATGCGGCTCGGAACGATGGCTTTAACCTGTTCACACCCACCTATTTTCAGTAACTTCACCTATTTAGCATACCCAAATGGAAAAGCTGATAACACAAGAACTACAAGTCCGAGATGGATGTATGATACGCCATTTGAAAGCTGACAACCTCTAGTTTCTGTGAATGTGTTTATTTAGCATGTACCGTACACACAACCAAAATGACATCAGTTCAAACATGGCTCTAAAACATTTTTTTTGTCTTCGAAAATAATAGGTCATATTTGAATAACAATAACTAGGATGTGCTTTATGTAAGGCATATGGCAATATAGCACATACCTTCCTCATCTTGTCAACTACACCTGGGTGAAATTTTAGACTTCTAGGCCTACCCTTATGGCAGTGGACTGGTTGCCACTCTGGTCTCCTGCTGTGGTCCGGGCTGTCTCACTGGCATTAAGGCAACTTGAGCAGGCTCAACGTCGTCATCCCCTACATCATGCCACTGTTGTTCCTCCGTGTGGGAGCTATGTGCTCTGGAGGATCCTCCTCTTCTGCCCCTCCCCCGGGCACGTCTCTAGCACTGGTGGATGCAGAGGATTGTTGCCGCTTCTGCCGACCACCTTCAGCAGGAGATTGGGTTTGGCGTCTGAGTGTCCTACTTTGAGGCTCCCAATCCACGTCACTGTCAGACTGTGACCTACAAAACACAATGCAATGCACAAATGTTACCAAATCTAATGAAAAAATATATAAATGCATTTCAATGGGGTGTTATTTACATAGGAAACAAATAAACACGGAAATGATATTATATATTACACAAAAACATCAGGGAAATAACTGTACATAAACAGAATAATTGAATTGGGGGAATATTCCCAGTGTCTGGTCAGTGAAAAAGATCTAGTTCAATTTGTTTACAAGCTTGAAAAAAAAAATCTAAATAAAAGGGAATTAGAGGCTGAAAATGAATTACATTCATTTTGAGCCTCGTCGCACCGTCTGTCCAGGGTGGGGGGGGGGGGGGGGGGGAGAAGAGAGAGACACGGACAGACGGACGGACGCTCATCGCCGTCAGCCGGGGGACGGACGCTCGTCACCGATACGCTTGGAGTATAGCGCCGCTGACCTAGCGGTATAGCGGGGTAGCGCCGCTGTTCCACCGTCTGGGGAGAACCCTGCTTAGGCGGGAGGCAAAAACGCTTGGGCGCCGCGCCGTATAAGCCGTATAATGGCAGGGAAAACCCTGACATTATAGAATAGGATTACAAGGATTACATAACTTTGTTTGAGTAGTTGAGTAGCTAGCTAGCTAGCTAGGCTTAGCAAGGCTAATTAGGCCCTGGGGCGCTAACCATTTAGCATCATTTATGACATGCTAATGTATACTGTAATGTTCACTGTAATCATAAAAAAAACCCCACCCACTAACTTTCATTCAAATTTCACTCATGGCTAAATAAATAAATAAAACATGATCAAAGATAACGTTACTCACCGATCTAAGATGTCGTCAAGTCCCTGAGCGAACATCTCCTCTCTCTCAGAGTCATACTCACTGTCTTGACTCTCATCAGATGATACTATAGTCCATTCCTGGTCATCTTCTCGGATATATCTGGATTTCTTCCTGGCTTTCGCCATTGTAAACTCTGAAAATGCCTACGAAGAAATGTAAATGTTTGCTGCGTCTCTTCACCATGCGTCTGCTGCGTAAAGTCCGCCCAAAGTCGCCAGACGCACGGAAACCCCTCGGCTCATAAACACCTGACCTGGGCACGCCTGCCCTCATTAGAAAGGTAAAATAATTGGCTAGAAGCCTGAATTATTGACATGTCGATAGCCAATACGCTATTCCTATACTATGGCAGCGAAAAACAGTAAACAAAGTCTATTGGTCCTTCAAACAGGCAGCGCTCGATCTACTTCAGGGGCTCTGCTGGGGTGAAAACTGAACAGAAAAAGATGGGGACACTTTTATTTTGTAGCCAGCAAAGTGATGAAAACAAGCATACCCAACATCACCATACAGGAACTAGAAAACATTTCGGTGCGGCCGGTAAAGTATGGACTTTATTTGCCGGACAAAGTTGGCAAACGGTAAACAAATGGACTTTACAGGACGATATTCACAAGCTGGAATAATTTTATGAAAAACCATTTTGATGCTTTTGATCAGTGGATTCTTACGGACAACTGGAATATAGATAATTGAGGAATGGACACATATCACGGCTTTATGGCCGCTTCAAAGGTAGGGAGTCGCCGTGTGTTTCTTGTGTCTCACGTTTACCATGCTGGTGAATATCAATGATTTATGGTTTGGTGCTCATGATTTCTGCAAAATCAACTGGATGAATGAATTGCGGAGATTCTCCCCTTTCTAACGACGTATAGTATGTCCATATTGATGAAAGTTGAAGCGGGATACGTCACTGTGCAGTGTAGACATACAGTCATTTATCTGAAATCGCCCGTCGGCGGGCGGGTGGGTGCGGAGAGGTTAAGCGACCATTTGAACAGTGCGGAATGAAAAATACCCGATGGTAACCGGTGTCACAAGGTAGCCTGTACGCTGCACTACAGCGAGCAGCTAACAGCTAACATAAGAGCTGAAAGGGGTCTCCACTCCGCTCTCGAGCCGCTCGGCGTGAACAAATGCCTCAGCCTGTTCCACCCATGAGTTATTTGAGAGTACAGACATTCACGACAAAGATATGAGACCGACAACATGCACTTTTGGACGATTTGTGCTCTGTAGCGCTCGTCTAGAATACACATATACATGACTTGGAGCGATGAGCAGAATGTTTTTCCTGGTTAGCGGACATGGCTGAGGACCCCTCTCTCTCCAGACGGGATTCTCAAACCACACCACCAGCACACCTGGGACCCTCGCAAGTTAAAATGAACGCCAGTCAAATTCATAACTAAACCAGAGCTACATGAACAAATGTCAACAACTGCAGCTAACAGTTAGCTGAGCGGGCTTGCTGGTAGCCAGCAACATTCCTGTACAGTGTACAGGAATCAGCGCTGCTAGTAAGGCAGAAGTAGTAGACCCTCATCGAGCACACTCCTGTAACCAATCATGCTCTTGACTGAGGTTAGGACCTCCTACCTCCTCATTTACATATGGACACAGAAATACAGAAATAAATATATGTAGGTGAACAGAAATACAGAAATAAATAAATGTAGGTGAACAGAAATGTATAAATAAATAAAGCATTTATTTTTTTATGTATACTTTTATTTATTTATACATTTATTTCAGCATTTATTTATTCATGTATTTATGCATGTATTTATGCATTTATTTATTTATACATTTATTTCAGCATTTATTTATTTATTTATGTATTTATGCATTTATTTATTTATTTATTTATCTATTTATACTTATGTCAGGTTTGGTCCTCCATAGCCGAGAGCTCCATACGAGAGACAAGCTAGTTTGAGAAAGTTGATAACGGCCTGTAAAGCTGTTAAAACTATCATTTTGTTCGAGTTATCAGTTTGCCGTACAAGGAAGAGGTTTTTTCTTGCCGAACCTGACTGCGTGGATATAGTGAAAAGTCTGGTTGTTTTTTTTTGTATGGAGTGGATTCTGATGGTGAGCCAGAGCCTAGACCGATGGATTGTGGAGCGGGACGCAGGCCTACACGCGCAGAGGGTGTGACGTCAGCGGGAGCTTCACTGTGCACTGCAAATATCATTTCCTCATACAGATAAGACATAGAGCATAAAATCACACTACCCGGGTGGATGAACAAACTGAACATTGACTTAACCCAGACTTGACTTTTTTTAGCTTTTTGGACTCTTTTTGAATCTTCTTTCTTGTTTTGTTTATTATTTTGGGCCCATAGTTCATAACTCATACTGTGAAGTGTTTTGTTGTTCTATTAAGCGTTTGCAGCAAACTTTTCTGTGTTGTGGAACATTTCTGTGACAAGAAGGGAATTTCAGTCATATCTGTTTTGCACTTAAAGGATGCACTGTTGCCAATAAAGCCATTTTGTAACTACCCTTCCAAACTGTTGTCCTGTCCCATCAATCCTCCTTGAACGTACTTATTTCTTCTGATTAGCCTAAACTGAGAGTACATGAATGTAATTTTTTTTATATGCACATTTGACAGTTCTACATCTGGATGAGACTTCAGTGAGCAATTGCAGAGAGCTCTTTATTTGCTCTGAGGTCAATGTGAGATACATGAATTGAGGAGACTGGGATGAGAGTAGATCGATTTCATAAAGAGACCTCTCTGATGTCTCTGTCTGATATGAAACAGAGATACAAGTGTTGAGACATTCTGAAACTTCATTGAGAGCTTTATGAGATCTCCTTTGAAACTTGCAGGGAGCCCAAGAAGAGATTTTGTGCTCCTGATTGATCAAACTGAGATACATGAATTGAGGAGACTGGGATGAGAGTGGATCAATTTCATAAAGAGACCTCTCTGATGTCTCTGCCTGAGATCAGAGACACAAGTACTGAGACATTCTGAAACTTCATTGAGAGCTTGATGAGATCTCCTTTGAAACTTAAAAGGACCCCAAGTTGAGATTTTGTGCACCTGAGAAACAGGAGAAATCAGCCACAGCCTCACTTTGGTCTCACATAGATCTCATAGTTGTCTAGGAGAAATGAATGAGACACTACTGAGATCTCTTCTCCGTCTTTAGTTTCCTCTGGGGAGTTGCATTTATGTCTTTGTGTGATGCTGCCATTTGGTGCCTAGTCAACTCTGTGTAACACTGGGTTACAGCTCCACTGCTCAAAACTGCCAAATAAATCTTGGAAACCTGTAATAAAACCCCTCATTAAGTCTTTTAACTCAACCTCAGTTTGTCTTTCCATCTGTCTGCTCAGACCCTGCTCTGCTCTGATGTTGACATAATTTAGCCGTGACATGTTGGTGGTGCAGGAATGCATTGCAATGGAACAGATAGTCGCATCCGTCTGCATGCTCCTGTTTGAATAGGCGTGAAAACATTTTGTGTAAATGTGGAAACTCATCAGCGTGTTGGCAGTAATAATATTTAGTCCAACTGAATTCAGAGTCTGCACAGAGCCAGGGGCCAGGGCTTCAGTCCCTTGGTGCCACTGTGTGTTTCCACTTAATATCCATATTTTACAACAGACTGAACAGGAACAACCCAGATAATCAGAGTTCAACTCATGAGTCGACAAAAGAAAGAGAAATATTGTCTTGAAGAAAAAAAAAACCTATTTGTATTTACAAAATGCATCCAAACACAAGCAGAGTAGTGTGGGGTAGGGTCTGGGGCAGGTCTCTCAAGGCAGAAGGTTATTCTTCATTTTGCTGCTAAAACCCTAGCATGAAATTTAGAAACAGACAGAAAAACATTGTTTCACTCGGTGCAGGTACCCTGCTAGAGACGGGCATGTGGTGTACAGAGACATCTGCTGTAACAAGATCAGAGACTGTGTGTAATGATCCACTACAAGTTGAGTAATCATATGAGTTAATGCTGCTGTGACAATTATTTTTTGTTGAGCTGAATGATGAACAGAATTGAAAATGCTTAGACATATCCACAACAAAATTATGTATTGTGATGGTTGGAAGACAATGATTCATTTCTAAAGTAACCGGATATTTACGATGCAGATGTATGAAAGACAGCTGTCTTTATTTTTTTTCCCAATAAATATTGACACCTACACATCATCTATTACTATATCTATATCATTGGACATACAACTGTATTTCTGGCCATCCTTGCCACCTCTCCCCCATCCTCTTACCTCCTACCTTCATCTCAGCTACAAGCTCAGACTCTTTTTTTTTCTTTTTTCCCCTCTAATATCTTTAGGGCTCGTGGTCTACTTGGAGTACCTGCAGCCTGGTCGTTAAATCAGACTTAAATAAATAACAAGTATGACATATGTACCAAGTGGTGAGCACTGACTGTAAAACTAAAATCATTACACAGCTGGATAACACATGGACTGACAGCTCCAGATAAATACCATGTGGTCTGTACTGTCAACTATAGCACTTTTATGAATTCAAAAACAACCAACCATGTAATGAAGACCATGATTTGTGATTATGATCTTAAATCGACCACCAGCCAAGTCCACTTAAAAAATGTACCAACAAATGACTTTGGTTATGTTGTTAATCCGTGACTGGGATGAAGTATTACTAATCACAGATAGTTAAAATATACAGCATGTGTTCTGTGTGCACTGAAATGTATATAAACTGGCAGCCTCATTTTTCAAATAAACATATCTCACATTTTTATTATAGCATAAATAGCATTTAAGGTATTTGATTTACTTTTAATAACATGTTTATGGCTGCTCCAGTAAATACTTTTATACCACCAAGTGATCAAATGACTAGGTGTATTGTTAAAGAGGATTCCTTACAGTGACTAACCTGCAGACAGAGTTTTTTGGCCTACCAGCATGGCCAATTAAGTTTTTCGCAACTCGCAGATGAACATAGTGAAGCATTTAGCACTTAAAGGGCCACATTTCTGAGCAAAACAGAACTTAAAGGGAAAGTGAATAGTGGATAGACAATTATCAGGGAGCCAAAAAAAATTACCATTGATGGGGATTCTTCTCTGCTGGATTTGCAAAATGTGTTCAAAGTTAGCCAGAGCAGTGCCACTGCTCAGCTGCTCCTAATTGGACAGCTCTGAAGGAGAGAGCTGGATACAGAGCTTGACATTTTGGAGGAATAAACACTCACAGTCCCATCAAAATTTGATTGTGTCTGGAGAGCTCAGAGATTATTTTTTAACTTTGGGGATTCAAATTTGGATTTATCTTCACTGCTCTTTATCAACCTTACTACATCAGCAATGAGTGGAGCTGGAGGGGAAATGTGCTTCGTGAACGTAACTTTACTGAGAGGAGAGGGGAAAGAGAAGAGAGAGAACTTGAGTCTCGGGTGAGTCCTGAGTTTAGTGAGAGTTTGACCTGAATGTAGACACAAACACAGATTTCACTTGGTTTGAACATTGCTGAAATTAACCACAGCCTCTCACGGATCTATGCTGTGTCCTCACAGCTACATGATTTCCTCACTGCTATTTTCACATATTAGGAAATATCCATTCTTATTAAACATGATTGATCAGGTTATTCAGGGTTTTCTGGCAAAATGCAGCCTCACACCTGTCTGGCTGCTGTCTTGTTTCTACTGTTATGGCTCTTGTTCTTCTCCACTGCTGTAGAAGTGAGTATGTGATAAAACTGCCCTTCACAGTTTCCAAATCAGGGATTTATTTTCCTGTAAAAGATGATGCAACTCAAACAAGCACTGGAAGGAGAAATATTTGTGGTTGCTGGGAATGAAATTGATGATAGAAAGTGTTCCTAATGCATAAGCCTGCTTAATCTAGTGAGACCTTATCCACTCAAATTCAATTATTCATGTTTTTGCTTAGCTAAATAATGTTACCATCTAACTTTTTAACTTATTCTTAAACTTATTCAAGCAACTTATTTATTCCGAAGCTGTCAGAAAATATCATCATAAAAAAACACTATCAGATTATTTTGTATCCCTCGTTTAACCCTGTAAAACACAAATATATAAAAACCTTAAAAAAATAATAATAATTTACCTTTCAGGTGTTGTTGTAGGAGGCCTCTGATGCAGAAAACAAAGTTTAAAAGTTTATATTTGTCCTCACTTAATCTCAACAACAGTTCAGAACAACTAAGGATTCATTTGTCTGGTTGATTGCTTAATTAATAATAATCACACATTAGTCATATTTTTATGAAGTAATTTATAAAAAAAAACAAAAAACAGTTAGACAGGATAAAACTCTAGCTTTTTCTAGCAACTTCTTCATTCCTTATTTTCTTTACATGACTGGCTTTCATAGGTAGTGAACGTCCCAAATACAGTTCTTGTCCTCTGAAAAGCAAAGGGCAAACATCACACTTGCTGCATTGCATGTTGGTGTATCCTTTATTGCAGTGACTGCAGCATCCTCTCCCTTTCTTCACTGGGAAATGTGTTATTAGTTCCTTGTGTACATCCAATGGTAGGTGTGCACATCTCTTAGGTGGTCTCTTCTAAGCAATCAGAGGGCTTCCTATTTTGACTACCACAGTCACCCAATGTTGTAGAATTGTAACAAATATGTAACAAGCTCTAAATGAAATTTGATGAATCTATTCCACAATAACTACATATACATGTTCTAGACATTGTAATAGCAACAAAAAAATGTGTAACACATTTTACTTACTTGAATCTGGTGAATCCTGTCCAATGACAAAGAGATGATGTTCGAAGGAAACCTCGAGAGGTTGTGTGAGTTCATGGCCATTAAGCAGGACTTATAAACAAATGTACTATCCAATAGCATTGTGAGACTGAACAATAGGACCCAATGATTATGTAAATGTGGTAAAAAAAAAATAAGATAAAATATAACATTGTTTTTTTAGGATGGCTAAAGGTAACATCATTTTACAACAAGGGGTGTAACAGGGTTAACGTCCCTGCATGCTTACATAATAGCTCGTTTAAAAGACTGTTACATTATTCATGGCTGCTGTTGACGACGGGGACTCATATTTCCCAACAGGCACTGACCTTTTCATCAAGAATGAGCAAGAAGGCTTCAGGGAGTGGGCCGCTCAAATTAGGCAGGACCAATCCTGCCTAACCAAATGCTAACACTCAGTGCCTTTGAACATGTAAATTATTTTGGCATTTGCTAAACTCTTCTCAGCCTTTCCTTCTCATCCATCTCCTGTTCTCTTTGCACTTTCTAACCTTCTGCCAAAAATGCTCTTCTTTAGAGAACAAACATTTTTGGTCTGGAAAACAAACCCATGACAGAAAATCCAACAGACGACTGGTGTCAGCTGTTTAGATTGCAGTGCATACGTGCAGGTTTTATTCTATGGTTTGACAGTCAGTATCTCTCCAAACATAAAGAGGGTCAGTAGAAGTCAATCCGCACATGATGTAATAGAGGCCAACTTTACGCAGGAGCAAGAGCGGGCAGCGCCCCCTCAAATAAATGTCTTGCCCCCTAAAATCAAGTAGAAGTTGAGAAAGCACATTTTAATATAGTCACAAAATTAATATATTACAAGTTGACAAAATTATCTGCACTAGCAAAAACAGCCACCGAAAAAGGAACAGACACAATACAGTATCAGCCTCCCTCTCATCTCTCTGTCCCTCCGCTGTGCATTTATTCACAGGCTGCACAGCACATACACACTCACACACCCCTCCCCTCAGTAAACATCCAATCACTGTTGCAGTATACAACTGAGCCACGTAGCCTGACAGTGTAGTGTCAGGCTTCACCACGGCCACGGAGCGGTAAGACTTTGAAGAAGCATTAGCGTTACAAGCACAGAGATGAGTGCCCGCGTCCCCTGCATATGACAAACTGGAGACAAATGACCTGTGTCTGACAGACCCCTACGTAAAGCTCCACCCCAGGTTGTAGTTCTGCACTGTTTTGTTTCATATAATCACAGCGTTTTTTTTACAAAGCTAGCTTACTTATTTTCTGCTCCAGCTCCTAGCAGCTCTCAAAGAGAAAGTTAATGCTGTTTAATGCATCCGTTTTTCAGGGCTTTTTTCAGCAAGCACTGCTTCTCCTGCACCCCCCTCCATCCCCCCAACAAGTGCTGCCCCGAAGCAGCCTGCTGAGCTACCCAGTGACTTAAATGACAATGCATCATCTCAGCCAATACTGGGTAGCTACCCAAAGCATGCATTTGGTACAGCATTGAGATCATTCAATCCTGCCTGGTACCGCACACGACCATGGCTAGAGTGTTCTGTGGTGTGAGACGCCTGCTTCTGTTTCCCCTGTCAGAAATATGGCAGCACTGTTAATCAGAGGGATGTTGTTTTTACCTTAACTGGTTTTAACGACTGGAAAGCAGCACTTGATCGAGACAAGGGGCTACAGAGGCATGTGTCCAGCCACAACAATGTGCATGCTGCAACTGTATGGATTCAGCACAAAAGCAGAGAGACTACAGGGGGAACTGTTGACTCCCGGTTGGTTGGTAAAACACAACTTGAAAAAAATCATTACTATGTTAAGAGTGTGGGCAGTGCTGTTAGTTTCTCTTTGTAAATGAGTTGGGGCTCCGTGGGACTGCAGAAACTTTGAGGCATGATGCAGCTGACGACGACATAGCTTCAGGTCTCTTTCTCAGACTGATGGAGTATACCTTAGAGAAGGATGAGAAGATAGCAAGCATTGCTAAAGGTATCCCAAAGAATGCAAAATACACATCTAAGGATATCCAAAATGAAATTTTTGAAACACTGGCAGACACGGTGCTTGGAGAGATCAGGAAAAAATATGTAAAATGCAGATTCTGCAGGGTTTTGCCTCAAAAGTGACGGGGCCAGAGACAGGTGCAACGTGAAAAAATTGTCTGTGATTGTCAGCAATTCCATGCCAGAGGAGCATCTTATCGGGTCGCTTGACTTGCATCAACTTGATGCAGAGTACATCACCTCTGAGATATTGACACACCTTTCTGATGCTGGCTACAGTGCTGACAACATACTTAGCCAGTTTTATGATGGGGCTTCTGTGATGAGTGGGGTAAGAAGTGATGTACAAGCTCTGCTGCAAAAGCAACTGCATCTGCTACAAGCCACTATGAGGTGACAAGGTGCTCTGTTGAAAATCAAGACCATATTCTCAGTAACCTATCTGAGATGACAGAGGATGATGATGCTGCAGTTGACCTGTGCGCTGAGGCATCAGGCCAGCAATCAAATTAAGAGGCATCACTTCTTTGAGACTGGAAAGTTTCTAGTGCAGGTGCTTAGTGTCTTGAAACCAGCAAATGCAATTCTACAGTCTCATACACTGCCTGGCTAAAGAAAAAGTCGCCACCAAAAAAAAAAAAAAAAGTTACACACTCCGATATGTCTTTGGACCGCCTTTAGCTTTGATTACGGCATGCATTCGCTGTGGCATTATTTCGATAAGCTTCTGCAATGTCACAAGATTTATTAAGATCTTGTATTGATGATGGGAGAGTCAGACCAATGCGCAAAGCCTTCTCCAGCACACTCCAAAGATTCTCAATGGGCTTAAGGTCTGGATTCTGTGGTGGCCAATCCATGTGTGAAAATGATGTCTCACGCTCTCTGAACCACTCTCACAATTTGAGCTTTAAGAATCCTGGCATTGTCGTCTTCGAATATGCCCGTGCCATCAGGGAAGAAACAATCCATTGATGGAATAACCTGGTCATTCAGTATATTCAGGTAGTCAGCTGACCTCATTCTTTGGGCACAAAATGTTGCTCAAGCTAGACCAGACCAACTGCAGCAACCCCAGATCATAGGACTTCCCCCACAGGCTTGTACAGTAGGCACTAGGCATGATGGATGCCAGGCACGTACACACATGAGGCCTAAGGGATGCTTTAGCCCCTGCCCTTTTTGCCTCATATTTAAAAAAAAAACAGCGGTATAAAAACGCCACATTTATCAACCGTACGCATTTGGTACATAATATGGTGTTGTGTGTGTGTGTGTGTGTGTGTTTTGAGCCAATAAAGCCACTTCTCTGTCCACTGCAGCTCCGCTCTGTCTCTCACAGAGGAGAGCGAGAAAGAGAGAGAGAGAGGCGCATAGATGAGAGGTGACACTGAGTGGAGCGACTCGAACCTTTCCAAGTTATAAATTCATCAACATAACTTCCTTGTGGGGGCTAACAAGTCGCCTTCCACTTATTCAAAGTACTTAAATATGAGTTACATTTCAGAAGAGTGCCAATTTGTGCTTATTAAGCTAACTGCTTGTTAATGACAGTTAAGAATAATCAATAATCAAATGTGGTCTGTGTTGGCTGTTTATCTTGCCACAAATCTTAAACTTCTTCCAGATATTGAATTTACTGTGAATTTGCTGTTGTAAACATTGCTGTTCCTACTAACAGTCACAGTAGCAGTCACAGTAGTCATTGCTTGGTTTTGTCACATTTTTAGATGTGTAGCCTGTATTTCTAGTTTGCACTTGCCCTCCAATAAATAGCCAAATATTAATAAACCAGTGTTTTATTGCTTTTTAAGAACTGCAGCTGAATTGCATGTCTTCCAAACCTCAGTATTATGATAATATGAATAAACTCATGTTGAAAATAAATTGTTGACACAAAAGAAATGGCAATTGCATATCACTCACAGCTACACAGGATACACACAGCTAAGAAGTTAGCTTTTTATGAGTATTTTGTTTATTAATTTTACATGAATTAATCTGCATATTGTGTTATTAAGGCCTGAAAAAAAAAAATGGCGCCCTGAGCCCGGGCATGTACTGCCCTTTTCTGACTTTGAGCCCCTGCCGCTTTATAATCATGTGCACCTCCCTGATGGGTGCATCACTTCATCTGCCTTCTTACCCTGATACACACATCACTCTGGAACAGGGTAAATCTGGACTCATCAGACCAACTGACCTTCTTCAAATGTTCCAGAGTCCAATCTTTATGCTCCCTACCAAATTAAAGCCTTTTTTTCTGCTTAGCCTCACTGATTAGTGGTTTTCTTAAGGCTACACAGCTGTGCACTCCCAATCCCTTAAGTTCCCTTCGCATTGTGCGTGTGGAAATGATCTTACTTTCACTATTAAACATAGCCTTGAGTTCTACTGTTGTTTTTCTACGATTTAATTTCACCAAATGTTGAAGTGATCGCTGATCACGATCAATCAGGATTTTTTAACCGACCATATTTCTTCCTCGGAGATAATGATTCCCCACTATCCTTCCAGTTTTTAGTAATGCTTTGGACAGTTCTTGACACATTTTTAGTAGTTTCTGCAATCTCCTTAGATGTTTTCTCTGCTTGATGCATGCCAATGATTTGACCCTTCTTAAACAGACTAACATCTTTTCCACAATCACAGGATGTGTCTTTCGACACGGTTGTTTAAGAAATGAGAAGCTACTTATTGCATCAGTTAGGGTTAAATAACTTGTTGCCAGCTAAAGGATAATTACCCATGCAATAATTATCCAATAGGAGGCTCTTACCTATTTGCTTAGTTAAAGCCAGGTAGCGACTTTTTTTTTGGCCAGGCAGTGTACATATATTCAGTATGAATATATTCATATTCATATTCAGTTATCCTATTACATTGTTATACATGTAGCAATAAAAGGTGAAAATTATATGTTATCAATGACTGAACAATTTCTTGCACCAGTTCTCTTTCCTTGTTTTTCACATGGCTTTTGGACAGTATGTGGTCATTGCACATATTTTTACGCTTCCAGAATTTGCAAAACAAAAGTTCACCTGACACATACAAGTCGTTCGGGAACTGCTCGGCTCTGTACTGAGGGGTTAATATAGGGTTTCTCAGTTTTTTCGCCGACGAAGACAGAGCCTTGGGCAACCGCTACGCCATGCTTACATTGTTTTGAAGGGGGTCGTGCTCAGTCTGTGGAGGGGGCTTGTTGTGCCACCCAGATTTGCTTTCCTCCGTGCAGTTTTCCTCAGACATAGTTCCTCTTCAACACGAAAACAGCATTTCAGTGAAATTGTGTCAAGCTCTGCGATATTCCGCGTTAAAATATAGATTCCTTTTTAATCGACCGACTCTGCAATTTGATGATCGCAGAAATCATAGCGCCCTATGTTAGCTGTGTCTCTGTTGGACAGGTATGAGCTGCTTTGTTTTGGTCGGGGAAAATGTATTATTACACTGCATTATGTAGTCAAAGTAGCTAACGTTAGCTCCTTATGTTGCTGTAGTATGTATTAGCTCAACACTAACATCGTAAGCATTATCAGCTTGTAGCTAACATTAGGCAGCTAGCTATGATGAACAACTGAAGTATGAAACATTATGTTCATGTAATGGAAAACGTTTACATGTAGTGTGGATCTAATCCATATAGCAGTGTTCACACATGCACTGCTACCCTTGGCTGTTTGGACATTAGCCAGATGAAATGTATGTGAGAGGTGGACTAATTATTGTGTGCTACACGTGTGACTTTCATTCATACAGTCTTTGAACTCGACATCTTACAAATTTGGTGATGTAAACTATTTCTGTCTTCTATAGTTATGAGAGGGACTTGGGAGGTTTTGGGGAGAGGCCTGAGTGCAGGGGGTGGGGTTTAATGACTAGGTACTGGAATATCTTGCCTGGGCTTGACAGTTTTTTAAAACACACCAACCCCAGCTTTAAATGCTGTTAAAGTTACAGCTATTTTGTGTTATCGTTTTGCTTTGATGACAATTATAAATAAAATTGTGGGTGTCATAATGTAGTTATAAGAAAAAGATGATTTTTGAATTGTTGGGAATGATACTCAGGCGTAAGCTTCCTACAAATCGGACCTTTTATAATATAAAGCTACCTACAGTACTTGTCAGTGAGGATACAAATTAAAAAGGCTCTTTCTCAGCGACTGCATGTGTTTCTCGGCAAGCTGAAATTGATTGCGAAAACTGAATTTTATTTGTGTGAACTGAATGTTAAAATATAACCAGATCTGAATGTATGGTGAGGTCCAAATATAGTTTCAAAACAATTGAAATGTGAAATATATCATGTTACATTCAGTAACTTATTTTATTGGAATTAAATTCCCCTAAAAAAATTCCATTACAAATGATGCTTTACGTTCTGTTTTTCAGTGCAGTTAGTCACGTTTAACAATACAAATTTAAATCATGTGATCAAATTCAGTTTTCGTTATACTAATACTCAAGGATAGAAACTAAAGTTCCAATATAAACAATGCAAAGTCAGTTTCCAGTGATAAGTACCTCTAATTGTGGCATGCATGTGTGCACAGCGGTGTGTTCGCACATCCAGAGCGATAGGTGTATGAGCCACCGCAGACTGCGGGGGGAAAAGAGCCTTGAAAGTAAAATGGAATAACCCTGGCATGTTTGTGGTGACAGATGTCTTGGAACCAACAGAGGGACAAAACTGTGAAGGACATGAGAAACCTCAGCTCGCTCTGTCATATATGCCAGTGTTTGATAATGACAAGTCTCTTAAATTAATGTATTCAATTTCTAACACTGTTGTAGTTACTGTTCTGTCATCTCACTCTCAATAATTTATGATGCAATTAGGTGGTCCCAACAGAAAACGGCTTCTGACAGCTGTATTCAATTACCTACACAGAGCCACAATAATAACTGCAATAATAACACTGCATATTAGCTATGAAGGTATATCAATACTGACAGTGCAGCCCCCTATTTCTGTAACTGATCTCTTTGGATGTTATCACCTTATAAACCTCTTAGAATCAGAATTAGCTTTATTTTGTGTTTAAAAAGAATGTAATGCCAGTTTTATTGTCAGTTGTTCTCAATGTATTTATATGTAGTAGGAGCATATAAGTAGACATAGCTACAGCTAAAAACAAAATGTGTGATGGGTCTGCATTGATGATTCCTGGCACTGGACATGTACTAATGTCCCTAATGGAAGTCAGGTTGGCAACAATGATTGCTTACTGCAGTCCTGACAGTTGTTGTAGTGTGTTCGTGTCTTGTCTGGTTGATCACATGAACACATCAGATATGCAACGCTGGCAGTCGTTCCATTATCCATTGTCACCGCATGTCCATATTATAAAAACAATCATACGGGTTGATGGTGGAAGCAGCTTATGAAGACCCATATTGACATTTCTTGTAAGATTGCAACCTCCAGTGGCTTTACAAATGAATACTGCAGTAAAGGAGGAAGCCAGGCAAAGTAGAAGAACAAGCAAGAAAGTGTACTTTGAGAGGTGGTTTGAGACGGATGGTTGGGTTAAACAAACACAGGACTTTTGTTTGTGTCCAGTGTGAAACCAATATTAAAAGGTAGGTTATTTTAACTTACTAACAAATGAACTTAGTAATGTTTATAACATAACTGCAGTTATGTACGTAACACAGGTACATTTGCACCTGATGTTACGAAAGTAACGTAGATATTGTTCCAAACCATTGTTCGAAAATCTGAGGAAAAACCCAGGTTAAGTAACAAATTGGGCTGCTAAAACTAACGTCAGTCAAGTTAAGTTGCTCTATAGATGACGATCCCAAACCAGATTGTGACAGTAAATTACAATTGTTGACTGAATTTTGTCAGGATCACAAAAATGATAAAATTTGTCTTTACATTACATTATAATAATTAAACTACAATATGTCAGCAGGGTTGCAATGCTTCATTTAACCACATGCTTTATGATTTATGCCTGTGCTGTGTTACATTTCACTGCCAATTATCACAGTACATAACGACTTTATCTACAATGCAATTGCACGTCAAGCCGATGCTAGAAACCTGTGCTGATGATCTGCAAAACAGATTTGCCATCTGGCCGCTTATGATTGCAGATGCTGCTGATAATAGGAGCTGTGACTTCAGCTACTTCAAACTGTTTCTAAATCAGACACCATGTAATGTGCTACCATCGCCAGTAATTATTTCTAGTCACCAGTGTCAGTAGTATGTATGTCTGTCCTTCTGGATCAGATTAACTCCCTATTGGTAATAACTCCATGTCCAGGTCAGTTTTGCAAGTGAAACTTCAGATAATTTGGGCTCAAAGTAAGGCGCATGGAACACAGGGATTGTATTTAGACTTTGTATTAGTCATGGGTGTGTTTTCAATCAGGATGCCATCTCCCATTCCCTATAAGGGCACTTGCGCTACGCTGTCCACCGTTTTACCCGGAGTGTAAGATGCCAAATATGTTGAAATGAACATGAAGTCACACTTTCATTCAGTCTGTTAATAAAGAGCGAAAAACAAAGAGTGAAAAAAAAGCAAAGCTAGTAGCAGGAAGATAGTAGTGCCACTGACAACCTATTGATTATTTCTTTAAAGTGAAACTCTCACCAAAAAGCAACCTAGGCTTTTTTTTTTTTGTGAATGTATACGAGTCAAAGTTTCGTGTAAAAGCATAATTATGTTGAAAGAGGAACTTTTAAGATTTATTGTATTTTCATTTTCGGGTCAAACTCATTTTCAATGGGAGTGCTATGGGCACTTTTACGATAGCATCAAATTCGCTATTTTTAAAACACTAAGAATGCTCGACACAACATGAAACTTTGCTCGTAGTATCACCAACACGAGCATTGAGAACATGAGAGCATTTTTGTGTACACAAACAACTTACGTTAGCAGTTGCTTATTCCTCTAGCCACTCTCCTGTCAGCTGAGAAATATCGATCTCTGAATGCCATGTAACATGGAGGAGAGTTAAGACGGGGCGCTACTGTCTCCCAGCTTTTGATTATAGTATTGTGTCTTATATGAGGCTCCTTTTTCATCTTCAAGGCTGTCTTCAATATTGTTTTTATGCATATATCTGTGCATTTATATGGAACTAAGCTTTAGGAGCTTTCCACCTTAATTCTCCTCCATGTTAAGTCTCATTTGGAAATCGATACTTCTTGGCTGGCTGGGCGGCGGCTTGCGGAACAAGCATCAGCTAACGTGAGTTGTTCAAAAACGTTACTTTTAGTAAACTCTGTGTACACAAACAATGTTCTTAATGCTCGTGTTCATGTGTAGAGACCCTGGTGATACTACGTGCAAAGTTTCGTGTTGTGTCGAGCCTTCTTAGTGTTTTAAAAAGAGTGATATTGATGCTATCTTAAAAGTGCCCATAGCACTCCCATTGAAAATGAGTTTGACCCGAAAACTAGTACACGTTAAATCTTAAAAGTGCCTCTTTTTCATCATAATTATGCTTTCACATGAAGAATGAGATGTGCTTTAATAAAGTGTAGGATTTTCCTGCATTCTCCTTTTTTGCATACAAATATGAACATGATTATACCCACCTGTCCCACTTTCACTGCCATTCATGTGTGTAAATAGAGCAATCTTTTCAAGAGATTATGCAGGCAAATGGAGGTAGAAGAGCATTCCAATTTTACAGATGCACCATTACAGCCACTTAATGAGCCTTGCTGCTCATGTTGAATGAATGTAGAAGTACTTTCTGATAGTTGAAGGTACAATTGTGTACTTTATGCATCAGCAAAAGGTGCAGGAGCCTTTTGTCTGTATGTAGCAGGTTAGTATACGCAAGATAACTATGAGCAATTACTTGGAGCATTACGATACAGTCATAACAGTCTTTAACTTTGGATCTGTTTTGTCGCACATTTCATTATTACCTACAATGATCGTTAATCTATTACATAGATCTATATTTTAGTTATCTGGTGGATGAGACATTAAAGGGTGTCTATCAAATTTACTCTCAAATCTGGTTGATTGCATCAAGATTAAAATGAATCAATAAAATGTCTGAAAACAACTAGACCTGTGTTATGCATTTGGTTAAGTTGTGTCTTTACCTTTACCTCTACCTGTTGACGTGGGCTTGGACGGCTCTCGGTGGGGATGGCTCCCATACGATGGTGTTTCCTCACTTGATCTATCAGTGCTCAGCCATATTCCACTTTATCTTGTGGGGGGTGGGGTGTACGTATCAGTGTAGTATGCTCAAGGGGTGTGTGTGTGTGTGTGTGTGTGTGTGTGTGTGTGTGTGTGTGTGTGTGCGTGCGTGTGTGCGTGCGTGTGTGTGTGTGTGTGTGTGTGTTACATGAATGAGGGTGCGGGGAGTGGGGATGTTAAGGGGGTTTGTTTCATTTTCTTTTAATGTAAAGCACTTTGGGTTGCATTTTTACATGTATGAAAGGTGCTATATAAATAAAGTTGATTTGATTTACATTATCCCAAATGTTTCCAGCATTGCTCCAACCCAAAGAATATTTATATGGCCTTAATAAGCTTAACCTGCAGAAAGAGAGCAAGGAAGTCTGCGAACAAGACTAAAACTTTGAAACACTTTGTCTGTGAAAGTTTATGCCTGAGTCACTTCAGTTACTTGAATGAGTGTATATTTGCCCCAAACAGCCAAATTACTTGACTGTACATAAACTGTAAGATAGCAAGCCATGTACTGAGGGTATGTGTCTCTCACTAAAGTCAGCACTCATCAGAGACTCTGGTTCTCTCTCATCTTAGCTCCAGTTCCCTCTGCATGACCACTGCTGCAGTCAGGGAGAGAACATGAATCCACTTTTCAATCCAGAAACTTGCATCCTCCTCTCGTCTGTAAACAAATCTGGATAAGCAGAGAATATGATGTGACTCCTGGTGTTGACTCTTCCAAAAGGTCTGGTTCTGCACCCGACTCTCTCCTCCACAGTTGGCCGACTCTATGCAGCTGAGTGGCAGCTATGTCCCACCACTAAGCCCGTCCCGACCGACACAACACTCAGCAAACCTGTTTTTTTGTCTGGTTTTGATAGGGAGACCCTAGCTGCATGCATTACATATTGTGCATTTAAAGCCTTTTTCTGATGTTGATTGCAAAATAAAAAAGTCACTGTTTTGGGCTCCAGAGCCCGAGGATCATCAATGTTTTAAAGTTTTGCTCAGTATCAAAGTAATCCAGTGATAGTTGTCTGTACATCATAATTAATTCAATATTCTTTTAATGATTTCCCAGTCAGTCATATACTATCTTATCTAAAACTGAGAAGTGAGGGATTTCTCCCACTGCCCACAGCCTTAAAAGTTAACATCCGACGTTAACTTTTACAAACCTTTAATATTGAACAGCAAAAGACACTTTGAAACCCTATAAAAGCTTCACTTTATTAAAGCCATACCAACCCTCAGAGTTTCCTGCTTTCTAAAAAAAAAAAAAACTGTACTGTTATTCTCCCTTTGAATGCAAGCCAGGTCATCTCCCCTGAAATGCGGTTTTAAGGCAACACAGGGAAGATCAGAGGCAAATGGGCTATCTCCAAAATTAATAGGCTTTATAATAATTTAGTCTCTCAGGTTTTTAGAAAGCTTAAAATATATTTGCATATAAATGCAGACACAAGAGCAGGCAGATTCAACACAAAAAGCAAGCTTTAATGACAACTGATCACCAGTCCAAATAATCCAGAAGAAGATAAGCAGACAGAAAAAGGCAACAAACCTATCAAATGAAGGGAATGAAGACAACAGTGAAACAAAAACAGAGAACATAAATCCAAGGTTAACACAGGGAGCACATGAGGAGACACAGGAATGCAGGATAACAGGAGTTAAGAGTGGATGAGAACTGAACAGATGGACCAACAAGGGGTGAGTTAACAACACAGGCTTAAATACAGACAAACCTGATGAGGTGCAGGTGGAGTGAGGGGGAGAAACACAGGTGAGGGAAATGAATGGAAAAACACTACAAACTGTGAGGGGGCAGGAAGGAGGGAAAGGCTAATGAGGGAGATGCAGCACAGGTGTTGTGGAGAAGCGGACGGGGGAAGAACTTAGGTGACAGGGCGGGGCTGGTAATCAGATTGAAGACAGGTGTTGAGGGAAATCAGGCTGGTGAGGACAACTAGAAAACCGGAGGGAAGACGGAACAGAACAGGACTTGATAAGAGCAAATGACATCACAAACCAGAGAACACGTAAAAAACACACACACAATGAGACTGAAATGACAGGGCCCTGACAGAAGCAGTTATGTATGCAGTAGTGCATTGAGAGTAAACACTACTGACTTAGGGCTCATTTAAAAGTGTCTTTTAGGCCACTTCATCCAGTGGCAGTATTATTTTCAGATATTACAGTGGCTGAACATTATGCACTGTGGCACCATGAATTTGTCTTTTCACTGGTAATTAAATCCTGGGAAGCTGATCAGAACCCATCTGCAGGCAGAGCAGCGCGACGCCTGAGATCTTTTCTTCTGACAAATCCTCCTTCTAAGTAAAACTGAATACATTTTCTCTGCACATAAAATGAAATAGACACAAACAGTCAGTATATTAGCTTCATTTCCATGCACCTACTTAAACGTGAGTTTAAATGTTCGTGTATGTGCGTGTATGCACTAATGGAGTCAAATCCAATGTCTCGCATGTACTGTATGCCTCATTACTGTATCTAACCATATTGATGTACTGGCAAGGAGAGAACCACAATACTCAGCCCGGTCTTATCAATGTGAATGTTTGCACACTGGGAGCAAAGCTTGGGAGGAACATGAAGGAAATGTCTGCATGTGCACATCTTGCTTGATGCCACTTTTCAAAGCAAACAGTAATCACTGAGGTTTTGTGGAAGTTTGAATGGTGCTTTAGAAGAATATTTGAGATATGCTTGTTTTGTTTGCTTTTTTTTTTTTTTTTTTACCTCTGCCAATGAGGTTGTGTTTTCAACCAGGTCCGTTTGTTGGATGGCATACATACTGAACCAGTTTCCACAAAACTTGGTTGGACAATAGGTTTCAGCCCAGGTAAGTCCCCATAAATTTGGGGTGTATCCAAATAAAAGGATGGATGCAAGAATTTAGCTATCTCTATGCTGAGTGTAGATTACTTAAAAGGTGCCTGCTCACATCTTTTTATTGTCTTTAGTGATTTTAGCTGTTTAATAAAAAAAGTGCTGAATGTCCCACCTACTCAAGAATTCACCACAGGAGAGCAGCTGGACTTTGACATAAACCAAAGGAAGCCTGTGTTTGAAGAAATCTAGGTTAGGGCAGCCACTGACTGAATACACACCCTTCATAAAAGTTCAATTAGTCCTGTACTGCCGATCAACCATCACATGGTGTATGTGGACTGTCTGGCATTGTCTTGCAGTGTCTGGAAACACACTTATTCTTGTGGACCCACCAGATGATGACTTTGATCCCACGCGTTATTCATTAAAGTAACGTTAGCACCTGTCAACATACAAGGTCAACACAATAGAAGTTCCATTGAATTTGGCAGGTCTAGGCCCATGTTCCTACATGGACAAGATTGTATGTGTGCTGCTGTGTGTGGGTCTCTAATAAATGGCTGACAGGCATAGCCCTCGTCTCCCAGCAACACACCAGATAGTTCACCTCAGAACATAAAATGTCATTGTTTCAACTAAATAAACAGCAGAGTAAAACTTTTGATACTATGGACATGGGGACAACATGCAGCAAAGGGCCCCAGTTCGGATTAAAACTCTGGGCCACTCGGCTGCTGGAGGCAGATTCATAAACTCTGAATGTACCTTCTTTCTGTACCAAGTCTTAAGCTAGCTGGTTGTATCAATCGTGTATCATCCAACTCTCTGTAAGACAGTGAATAAGCACATTTCCCTTCACACCTGACTGTTCTATTACAAGCTGATTTATTAGGACAAAAGCCCTATTCTTACTCCCAGAATTGTATTGTTCTTCTCTACATACTGTTCATATTCTCTAGAGTAAATCAAATTTATAATTCCGCGGAACATTGTGCTGTAACCCCTGACTTTGTGCAATATTGGTGAGATAAGAAGTCAATATATTTCCAGTTAAACACACCTATCCATCCATCTTCTGCACCACGTAATATTTTCAAGGTCAACGGGGCATAGAGATATTCAACATTTATCCTCTGACTGATTACCAGGCTATCACAGGCAATTTAGTGTTTCTAGTTGATTCTACCTGCACATACTGTACATATCAGGAGAAAACCTAAACTCCACAAAGGGCAGCCCTAGCCAGTACTCAGGTTCCGTACCCAGAACATTAGGCATTTTCTTTTGTCTGCTGTAGTCATTAAAAATAAGTTGGGTGTGATATGCACTGGCAAAACTATTGAGATTAGTTTCCCTTTTTTATTACAGCCGCTGTCTTGACTGGCTGACCTTTTCCCATGACCTGATAATGGTTCACACTTACACAGGAGCACACAGGAAATGTCAGAGCACCTTCCAAGAATCTACCACCCTATGTAAAGACACTGCAGGGTTTACAACGCTGGTTGGCCAGTACTTCTATTTTCTAATTTTTGCCTCCAATTACTTCAAAGCAAAATGTATGGGGCTTTTAAACCCACAAAAGTATGCTGCATTCCTTATTGTAAAAATGAAAGATCCATTTCTGGCAATAAATAAACCACACATACTTGTCACCATAACATTTGTAAAGGACAAGAAAAAGGTTAATGGCCAATGTTCCCTCTGAGCAAATCTATGCAGCGCATAAAGTAAAATCCAACCTGAACTTTAAATGAAATCAACACATAACAATTTATTCTGTATAATTTTGCAATGCAACTCAATGAGTGACCGTTGACAACAAGCGGTAACTACAGTAAAACAATGACTAACACTGTGCAGCCAATGATATGATGTGGTTCAGACTTATTTTACTTACGCAGCCAACCAATGTCATTAACATTGCTTTAAGCGTAAATGCTGCTGTTTTGCAGGTTAGCATATAGCAAACGACGTGGCGGAGTTAAGAGAGGAAAATGCTGCTAACCCCTCATTATGGCGAAATGAACGTGCAGTGGCACATCCACTCATCAAGCCAAAGTAAAAAGAAATGCTGCTCTTTTAAGATAGAATGGCTGTCAGAGCATGTGTGAACAGAAGACAAGAGGTGAAACTGGGTGAGATTTTTTGTTTTTGAGTGAGAAAAAGCTGCTCTTCAAAACATGCTGCAAAGCCAAAGTAGCAAGCAAGTTTTTGGAAGGAAAAGTGTGGACTGAATGGAAGTTGGACTACCTCAAGCGTCACATTCAGCAGAAAAGTCATTAGAATGCTTTTGGAATCGTACAAAGACGCAAGATGGGAATAGGGATCGGTACATTATTGCAGGAGAGCACAAAAGATCTAGAGAAGAGGAACGAGCTGTCACACAAAAAGAAATCCGATCAGTCAGAGCAGTCAGACACATTCACATAAGGCAAGGTGGGTGAAGTGTCTTGCCAAAGGACACAACGACCTATGACACAGGTGGCGAGGGTGGGGATCGACCCGCCGACCCTCCGAACATTGGCCAACCCGCTCTACAACCTGAGCCAAGGTTAAAGTTCTCATTGACAATATTCTACTTGCCATTAAAATGAGTGCATCAATGCTGTCGGTTCAACAAATCCACGATCACATGGCAAAGTATGTGAGTATACCGGAAGGATGACGAATTTGTGAACTCAATCAATCAGATAGTGCAGAATGAGACCATTTGCAATGTTAAAAATATACCCTGTACCATGATAGTAGATGAAATATGACCTATAAAGACTGCACAACTGCACAAAATGCTAGTACTATATTAAATACAGGGAGGAAAATTACGTCAACCATAACACTGTGTTCGGCGGCATCATCCAGCTGACAGCTAGCACTGCTCACGATATTATGCAGGCAATCACTCAGTTTTACTCCAAGCAAGGACTGGACTTTCAGAGAATGGTGATGCTGACCTCCAATGGTGCCTCAGTAATGCTAGGGCACCATTGGAGGTCAGCATCACCATTCTCTTCCTAATGCTAGGAAAGCAGAAAGGAGTTGCAGTGTTATTAACCCTTAGGAGTTTGTGGTATTATTGGCCGTTTTTGACTACTTTTGATTTTACCATTATATTTCACCTTAAAAACTATTTACCTTGTTTGGTGTCATTATTTTCAGCACAACCTCCCATGTGTGATTGAACAGTTATTTTTTTTCATTTTGACACACTGTATTAACACAATGGACCTAAAATCACAAAAAAACATAAAAGGAGTAGGAAAAAGTTGGATTTCTTCACTGTAAAAACCACAAATATGTTTAACGAACCACTTTTTTTACTTAGAATACAATTACAAATTGTTGTTTGTCAAAATTGTGCATACGTTTTTGAATTTCCAAAGTTATATGTAATTATTTAAATGCAGGGAATGCCTCAGGCTCAAGTCTCTCTCAGCTCTCATGCCTGCTCCACATTCAGCAGTCTCCTCATTGTTTTGACTGAAAAACAACTCCACTACACACTAAACACACTACACTAAACATTACAGAACACACTAACTATACACTCCAAACACGCTAAATGTCATAAATCTCTCAACTCTCAAACCTCTGTCCCGTCACTGCTGTTGTCAATCTTTCGCCACCGTTCCTCTCACAATTTCCTCCTGTTCCTCAGCAGCAAAATCATGTGTTTTGCCATATCATTTTGTGATTGGTTGGTGTGGTGCCTTTTTCCACCAATAGGAACATGTTTTTTTGCTTGCAAACACTTCCTGCTTGCGGACACTTTCGTGAGAAAAGGCTGTTTTTAGCATCTCTTCCTGCACCAAACGCGCAGCAAATGTGACGATAATGTTAGTGATAAAGCGTGGCGGACATTATTTATCGTATCTCCGGTTTTACTTGGCCTGAAACTGTGAATACCGTTCAGGAGTGGTCTGCATTTGACATGGAAACATTGAGCTCAGACATCAGTTTTGAGTATGGATCAACAGACATTGCTACACTGCAAGTATGAGGCCATTCTCCACCACCGACCTTCTATGGCGGCCATTAACAGTGATTATTACACGGCTCTTCTTAATGCTGTAGAATGCTCCATTCACTTGAATGGGCCTTCCCAACGTTCGGTGGACAATTATTTTTGTATAATTGACAGCTGCTAAGCATTTTTGACCGTCTTCAAGGAAAGCGGCCTTTTTGCCTCTGATTCATGTATTCCGTAGCACGCCGTGCTCTCAAACCTCGCTAAGTGACGTCAGCTGATCTTTAGTCTACTTCATATCGGAAAAAACATACTCCTAGGTGATTTCAACTCTTGGCAAAAGGCTGAGTCGTCGTCACCGGTCAAGAAAAGAAAAAGAGAGGAAAGCAGCGAAGAGGGAGAAGCAAAACGGCGTCAGTTTGGCGAACTTTATTTCTCTGCTGAAAAACATTATGAACGGTAACAAATATATTAAAGACACACTGTGTCAAGTTTTTTTTCGTGTTGGCAAGTAACCGTGTAATAAGCGGGATAATGTATAACAACGACTGGCGCTCATTATCGGGAAAATAAGTCCCGATAATGACCGCCGTTCTGTACAGTAAGTAAAAAGCTATCCAGCTGTATCTTACTACACTTTTACAGATAGAGCTGTATTCACAGCAGTCTGCAAACTCATGAGAGACCACAGATTTACACAGTTGCACTATGTCATATCAGGCTAAATCACTCAGCGGGTTCCTCGTTTCCCTATTCCTCAATCTGGGACTGTGTGGATTTACTCTCTCAGCTCGAATTGAATTGGCGTCAGGGATTTAATACTGCCCAACAGGAAAGGAGGATTTAAAAATCCAGAGGGAAATACAAACTGCCTCTTGGATTAGTGAGCAAACACTAGGGAATATAGGGGATTCAGTACACTAGTAAAAAACAGCCAGTCATGAGTGTGTAATATAATCAAACTGGCATCACATTGCAGGGATTGTATGTCTAGGCGTGTCACAATAACACATTTTGCTGGACGATAAATTGTCCCAGAAATTATTGTGATAAAGGTTTTGAGGCCATTTTTCAACTAATATAATGATACTGGCATAATAATGTAAGTACACCCTTTCAAATATCAATAAAATTGTATTTCTAAAGAGTATTTAACATTGGAATTGGAATGGGAAGAATACATTTTAGATATCCAAAATAAATAAACAAAACAACCAGGAACAATAAATAAAAAGGACTCTCAGTCTTTGTAACTAAAAATTGCACTTTAATTAAAACACAACCAAAAACAATAAGCCTAACCCTTTAGTATGTCGTCTTTCACGCTGTAGAGTTGTGGAATTGCCGTTTGTGAGGCAAATTGTACTGGCTGTCAACTGTTTGCAGCAATTGTTGAAATGCCGGCTTTTGGACGTTATTAAAGGGCTGCATCTCTTTAGTGATGTCGCAAACTACACTGTCTGTGAGTGCACACCATTTTGCACTGTCCTGTTTGTATTTTGTAAGTCGACTAAACGCCCCAGTGATTGTGGACTGTCGGAAAGACTGAGACGGCCCCTCTGTAGCTTTAATTGTAGTTTTTTTTTTTCCCAGCTGGGAAAAATGCATCGGATGATGATGCTTTAGGTGCAGATATGTTTGTTGTATTGCCGCTTTTAGTTGCTACTGTTTTTACAACAAATGTGACATCCTGGCTCATCCAGGTTAAGTTGTCAAGACTTTTGTTACTTAAATGATTGTATTATTATTTGTGGGTCTAAATAATTTCTGCAAGGGTTTCTGTACCTGTTCATTTTATTTTGAAAGGGTTCATTTTATTTTGAAAAGCTGTTTGTAAATCTGTGTTATGGCCGGTTTTGGTTGATCATGGCAGTAGCTTACATCCAGACCGTAGATAGGAGCACACAGCCCATTGGTTTATGATCTGTGGTCATTTGGATATAAAATAAAAAGAAGACAAAAGACAATGGTTCACCACGGTCATTCGGTTTGAATCCGAAGTGCTCCCACACTGCAGCTGTGGCGTTCAGCTGACAAGAGGCTTCACGTGAGAGACATGAGCCAAACAAACAAGCATGCAAATGGAAATTATCGAGGCCAGCAAAATTATCGAGCTCATTTTTATTTATCGTACAATTAATTGATTTATTGATTATCGTGACAGGCCTATGTATGTCCTGGAGTTTAGAAGCAGTGGGACTTAGCAATGTTTACTGAGGTTCGTGAAGTGCCTTGTCCCTTCATCAAAACATCCTTAGCTTTGTGTATCTATTTATGGTTGTTGTTCCATTGCTGAGCCTGGATTTCAAGCTAAAGCAGTATGGAGGCTCTGGTCATGACCTTATTCTCTGGCAAAGCCTTGCTACAGTCCAAAAACCATTATGGATTGAATGGCATATTGCAGCATCCTCAATTTGTCTCAGCAAAGCCTTGATTTGAAAAATTAAGGCAATAGGAGTCCTCAGTTCAACGTCCCTGAGCAACATGAGTAATACAGTGTATTTAACAGGTGAGCTGCCATCTGGTGGGCGAGTACATGGTGTTCATTGAGATTACTCTGAAAATCTATCCTTTTAAGTGGTATATCAAATGGTGAGCAAACCCTAGCTCATTGCAGCCACTGAGTCATGTCTGCTTCATGTAATCAGGGTGGACACGGCCATCATTTAGTGCTCGAAGGTTGCATATTTTCAACAGGTTCAATGGCAACACTTATTCGTTAAACTCAAATGCATCACCCATTCATCAACCTTGTGCCGCTGGGTAAAGCACTAGTGTTTGAATAAGCATCTGCATTAGCAGGGAGGTTCTACACGCTTCACTGCGACAAAATGCCTCAGCTTAAAGTAGCCTTGCCCCTTTTTCAAAATGTGACTGATAAGCCATTGAATGTCAATCAGAAGAAAAGTGTAACCATTTCCTTAAATAATTTAAGAGTCCTTATGCTGGAGGGCATCAGTGTTCATTAAAAGATGACAAAAGTAGCTGCAGAGCTGTTTCTGCAACAGTTCAACTTTACCCTATGGGTCCTATGGGTAGCAGTCATGTTTCTATGCAGATAACTGCCACCCAGAAACTACAAAGAATTTATGGGTGTGTGTCTTTTAGAGATATCCTTCTCTAACTGAATTATTTTTGCATAATTAATGAACATCCAGGCCTCTCCATCTCAGTTAAAACATATGGTATATAAAGTATAAAAAAACACATATGGACTCCCTTATTAACAGAGATAAATTTACTGTAACATCATTTTTTCATGGATTTATTATGTTGTTGGAGAACCGGACTGCTTTAAAGAAGAGAGATAGCACTGGATCTTGGGATAGCGCTGTTGGCTGGTCCATCAGTCCACTGCTTTAGTTCAGACTATCTCTAAAGTATATTGGATGCATGGTAATAGGCTATAATGTTGTGCACAAATTCACATGAAATTAATTGTATTAACTTGAGTGGTGCATTAACTTTTAACCTAGTGCCGCCCATCATCATGTTTCACTTTGTCCAATACTTTGCATCACAACCAACTAAAAGTGTAACAGGAGGCTTCGATGGTGGTGACAGAACTTGTCTTTGTTAAAGTGAAACTCTCGCCAAAATGCAACCAAGGCTTTATTTGTGATTGAATATGAGTCAAACCTTCGTGTAAATGCATAATTATGACGAAAGAGGCACTTTTAAAATTTACCGTAGTTTCGTTTTCAGGCACGTTAATTTTGAACGGGAGTGCTAGGGGCATATACGATGAAAAAATTGATGGGGCGCCCTCTGAAGCCTGTATTCCAATAATAATTGATAGGTCCATGCATTGAAATCTATGTTCATTGTGTTTTGCGCTAATTAGTAAATGTTAGCAGGGGCGGGTTGGCCATAGGGAGGTTCAGGAGTATTCCCGAATGGCTGGTCTGTTCCTGGCCGTAACGGCTGGTGGTCGGAACGTTTTTTTTACCCCATAAATCAGCCACAGGTGTCACAGAGTGGAACGCCAGACTGGGTCAATATTACATTTCGCATATTAAGGGGGGATACGAGCGGCCCCTCCCAACTCGAGCTGATCCTTGTTTCCATTGAAATGTGATTGCTCAGCTACTCAGTCAGTCATTAAACTGTTATTTTCGTGTTTAAAAAAAAGGAAAAAATTAAGGGGAGCAGGATAAATACAAATTAGCAAACATGCTGAAAAGAAAGAAGCCGGGGAAAGAGATGGGTGGAGCAGAAAAATTAAGGGCAAAAAAGAAAAAAAGGTTAATGCAGGACGCAGCCAAATGCGCCAAATTAATAGAGCTCTTGGAGGGGCGAAGGTCAGTGCAGCTACAGCCAGTATGCCGGTATTTCTGTTATTGTCTGTATACATGTTAAGGACTCCCTTGAAAACAAGATGATTCATCTTAAGGGACTATCCTTCAAATAATTAAATGAAATAAAAAATGTCGGGCTGCGTCAGGTCGGGTTGTAATTTTCAGGCCCGTTGAGAACTCGATTTAGTTTTTTTGGATCTGTTCAGGGCGCACAGAAGTAGGCTTTCCGGCGATCTGATCGGCTACATCGGATCAGACGATATTTTGCATTTTGTGCAATTTGTGAGATCGGCCGTAATGTCTTAATTCACAGATCGATCAATGACTTCATTGTTGTGTTGAAACTTTTTGTAGATGCTCCCGTTGCATAGATTGCAGATGGCTTGTGTTTTATCTGTCTCATTCACTCCAAAGAAGTTCCACGGAGGAGATGGAAAAGGAGGAGGAGGAGAAGAAGGAGGAAGAGGAGAAGGAGGAAGAGGAGGAAAGTGGAGCAGGAACCATCAAAAAACAGTGCCAGGTACAGGTGCAGTGTGCAGGACTGGGTTGGCAATAGGTCTCTGCTTAGAATTATTAGTTTTGATTGTTGAAAAAACATAGTGTGTGAGTATGAGTATGCATAGTATATGTGAGCATATGTACTTCAATACAGTACATTGGTGTGTTGTGTTTAATGTCATTAGATTGTTTTTATACCGCAAATAAAGTATTAATGTTAAAATTACGGTTCCACTTGCATCCGTCATGCGATCGCATAAAAGGCCTCTCCAAACCAAGCTCCCATGCTGAATTTCAACCCCAGCCCACCCCTGAATGTTAGGTAAGCTAAGATGCTGATCACAGAGATTAGTCCACCCCTGCTTTGTATCAACATGTTAGCAATATCCTTGTGTGCCCCATGTTGGCATCGTGGATGTGGTTAGCATGAAGAAGTTAGCATTTAACTCAAAACACTGTCTTGCCTCCTTGCCGCCTTACAGAGCGGCTAGCATACTTTGAGGATCCAGGTCTTGTTTACTGTTGTAACCCTACAATGAATTATTACATTTTAAGACTCAGTGTTAGACAGTCGGACTGCTTTGAAGCTAACCCTGATGGTATTCATTCAACTCTTCAAAGTAGAAGTAACTGAAAGCTCTTCCCAATGTTCTGCAGGGAGAACAGTTGATGGTAAAGGTTAATGGATTACATAATGAGGTTGTGCTTCCTTCAGTGAGAGAGGTGTCATTCTGTTGTTGAAGGGATCTACTGAATAGTGAGATCTCACCAAACATCTGTAATGAAGCTGGAGTTCTGTAATGAAAATAGATGAAGGGTGAATCTTATATTGGGGGTTGTTAAATATTTATTGTCAAACAGAAAATCATGGAGGACTAGAGGAGGTACGTATGTCTCCTCACACAAATGCAGATGTGTGATCAAACTATATCAGCAAAGTGGGACCTGCGGAGATGTGTGGGCATCGAGGTGAGCTCAACATGGCTGTGTTTAATTGGTGTCCTCGGTTTTGCCAAAAAAGCAATCTAGCACACAGCTGCAGTTTGTTATGTGGGCTCTCACTGATTGCCTGGAGCTGACGATTTAGATGCAAAAAGCGCAGTGTGAAGCCCATTTTGAAAGGCGAAATACAACTCCCACGCAGGAGGAAATACACTGTGGCAACAAAAAAAAGACGAGCAAAACTAGGGCCACAGCATTTCTTCATTGTCCCTTTGAACATCTTTCCATTGTTCTTATCAGCAATACATAATATTTTGAAAAAAAAATGCTACAGTTGAGGATTTATTTGTTATTGTAATAGTTTAGGATTATAATTGTTTTTTGCTGCCAACCTTAATGTTTGTAGTCACTCCAAGTGATGAAATTACTTACAGAAAGGTAGATAAACTGTGTGCTAGAACTGTCATGGCCAACAGAAATAACACACAGCACGTCGCTTTCATTTCTTGGCTGCAGCCATAAATTGTTTCCACTATCTACGATTATACAAACTAAACACAAATTAATGTCTAGAAATGGTTTATAGACACTAAGAGTTTTAGGCTTCATTCCACTCAACCATCAGCAGCAGTTTTTATAAAAACAGAAGTTACACGTGTAACCATGGTTCACTGAGCCAGTAGTCTATCTCTATGCTTACATAATGCCTACCTGAAAACCTCTAAAAAGTCTTAATTATGTGTTTTCCAGTTGTGATCTCAGTTGTGCAACTCAGCATTTGGTACAATGGTGCATCTCTGTTTCAAAATACAGCTGTATACACAGGCTGGGTAAAGATTTATTGATTTAATAATATTTGTCCATAACTACAGTGCTTATTTGTTGGGCTCTCAATGTTGATAAATGCTGCTGTGTTGGCGACTGCGGTGCATCGTTCAACATTTTACAATTAGGGAATACATTTTAAATCGTTAGGTTAACATCTGTTGTGGTTGAGTCAAAACATTGGTCCGATGTAGGCTTTGTAATTCTTTTTTATGGTCAAAAATGTCCCCTGTACTCTGCTGGTCAGTTCTGCAGAGAGAGCCAGACGTAATAAGAATCCATAGGTGGGCTGTCGAAAAACTGATTAAAAAGGAAAATTATGAATTAGTGTGTTGAATTTACGTCACATGGTGTAAAAGGCTCCAGATCAGAGCTAATCATTTAGCAATCAGTATTTTTTTTTCAGAACAATCAGCAATTTTCACTTAAAGGTCCACATCGACAAGTCACACATTAACACGAATGACTCAAATTTAATTTGCACTGCGAGGCATGAAAGGATGCAAATGTGCAACACGCCATCCTAGTTAAATTTGACTAGGTCACTGCAATGGCAGAGTGGGTGTGACCAACGCACAGAACTCCACTCTGGCTAATCAACTAAGTGCATATTCCAGGTACAATACTTGACCTGGACATGAACAGGGTCCTGTGTTTTTGTGTCCACCTTCAAACTCATGGATATAAAACTAATACCTTCCTTTGTGGATCATACTTCATCATCTCTTCTGCATATGGCACCCAAGGCAACACATTAATTCGAGCAGATATGTCCAGAACTCTAAAGCTGATACTGTGCTGATTTTGGTTGATAAAGGGCAGGAAGATAATGTCAGTCAGGGCAGGAGAACATTGCAGATTTCAGTATGGACATAAAACCAATGAGCCAGCTGACCAAGGTGAAACAGGTGAGAAAAATCTGGTAGAGTGAAGGACAATCAAATGAATAATAAATGAACAACAGTGAATCATCAAGTCCACCCAGTTGCAGGGTCTCTGCTTCTTCTCGGTTATCCAGCTTCACAGTTACAAAGCTGACCCCGCTAACCTGCTTCGTGGCCATTTCCTCATTTCACAGGCAGATGATTATCAAAGGACAAAATAAGAGGGAGGATTTCTAAGAAGGTCTCACTCAAATGAGGGAGAGCGTTAATGAAACCAAACAATGCAAACAAAACAGCCACGATCCTGGATAGCGAACATGAGATTTCCAATTAAGCCCCACAAATCGGCAAGGCCAGGCCTCAGCTGCTCTACCTGCTGCAAAGCAAATGTACTGGTCTACCTGCGGCAGGAGAAGGACAGAGAAAGAATAAATAAGATTTCTAATTGCTTTTTCTTTCCTTCAATGAATGTCAGGTTGTTTGATGAGCTGTACTTTCAATTATGTGAAGGACTTTTATCCTGGATATTAGAATTTATTCAGTTTTTCATTTGGTAAAAACAAACCCAACACTGCGGTTTCCATTAAAGTTCTGATCTAATTTAATACAAGTTTCTGAAATTTCAGCCTGACAAATATGATTATCAGTAAGCCTTTGTATCTCTACACACACAGTCTTTCGTAATTTAGCACCAGTAACCCTCACATGTCGTATATATCAAAGCATTTCATTGCTGCGTCCCACCTCAGGTCACGTTTGTGTTGTTGATAATGATTTACTGCTGTTGGAGCCCAGCAGAGCCGCAAGAATATCTTTTCTAAATAAGACAAAGCAGAAAGATCTGTTTCTCTCTGCCATGATTGTGGAGATACAGCAATTCCACAAGGAAACTAAGTCGATCAAAAGAAAAATGGCAACTATTTTAAAAATTGATTCACTGTTGGAGTAATTTTGGAACAAAAAATGCCACATTTTTGATGGTTCCAGCTTCTGAAAGGACTTGTTGTAACATATATATAAATGATTACGTTTTTGTTTGTTTGTTTTGCTCTGGACCACTGATCATGTAAATCAAGCAACTGAACAACTCTTTAACTCTGGGAAGTCATCATGGGCATTCTCCAGTTTTTATAGACTAAACTCTCATTGCTTTTGTTTTAGGAATTTCTCACTTACTGCACCTACAGCTTCCACCTTGTGAACTATACATTGTCACATTGTATCAGATAAGAAACTAATGAGATTGAGTGAAGTCGCTGACTAACTAGCAGAAGTGTGTTCACTGGCCTCACAATTCCACCTGCACAACACTTCTTGATGCACCTTAAAATAAGGTATCCTCAGTTTCCCACATTACTGCATGTGCTACTTTCCCATTAATAAATACAATCAGTGAGATGGATCCAATGTCTCTTTAAATGCAGAAAGTCCTTTAAAAATCAGACCAGCATACAATGTTAAAGCTGCATCTCTCCATTTGCAGTATCTGTGTGACCCACCTCGGTACATAAACACCACAAAAACAAAACATACAAGAGTCTCATTACAAGTTTGCTGTAATCTCTCTCAGTGTGTTCCTTTTGAAATACTTTGTACGTTTGTTTTGTTTTTTAATCACTTGCTGCCAATCAACATTCTTTATCACGTCTAATGCCAAAAAATATTCTTGATATTGGGGTTATGATCTCCTTATATGGGTAATATGAACCCATGTTCCATACTGAGGTCATGTGATTTCGAATGAGACTTTGCTGATAGAAGAACTATGAGGTGCAACTGAAAGCACTGCAAGCTTGTGCAGGTGTTAAAACAGCCTTAAAAGACTTGTTTCCTCAAAGAGTATCAGATTTAATTTACAAAAGGTTACAAATGTGTTCTCTTGCCAGCTGTGGGTTGTGAAGTTTGTTAGAAAAAAGATTCTGTATGGGATGTTGCACAGCTATAATAAGTGGGATTGCTGTGGCAGGGGATTGTGCTGCCGAAGGATACTCATTATTTTTTTGTAGGGTTTCAGTAGCACCATCAGACCTGCATGCACACACACAACACACTAATAAAGCTACAGCAGCACGTGAAGGTCATCAAATTAATAGTCATGTGTCAATTTTAGCGCTTCAATGAACTTAATTGGTTAATCCATAATTTTCTTGGTCCAGGTCCATATTAAATGAATGAATTATATTATTAGGACTGCCATATTGTCCCGACTAATTTTCCACCACACTTTTATTATTTAACGAGTGCATGAAACATGTATTAAATCACACTTGATACGGTATTAAAAAGGTCTTGAATAGGTCTCACATTAACATGGTGAACCTGGCAGGAACCTTGTGTTATGGTTTACATGAAAAGGGACCCAAACGCAAGACATGCAGAAGCGGGCAGGTGAATGAACAAAGGCTGCAGCTTTAATAACAGAGCTTAAGTCCAAACACAAAATCAAAAAGAAGTCGAAGAAAGGAATCAGAAACAGAGGTGGCAGGCTAATCCAAGAATTAAGAAGTCCAGAAATTACAAAAAGTAAAAAAGGTACAAACCAGAGAAACACAAGGAACACAAGACTGATCTGCCCAGGCACATGAACTGAGATACACACACACGCACGCACACACAAAGAGGGATGAAAAGTGTTGTTGATGGAACAGGAAGGTGTTTGTGTTTTGTGTCCCCCCGAACCGAGCCCTAATTATGTATTAAGAAAAACACAAAACCGGACTCAGCCCTAGCCCAAGGTCGGGCTTTGGGTTTTGTAGGGCTCGGGTCTGGTTGCACACAAAAGGCAACTTAAAGTGCTTTACAAGGGTAAAAAAATGACATTCAAAGACATTAAAAACAAGTTGGAGGACATCAGGAAACAAAACATTAAGACAAGTTAAGAATTAGAAAAGTAAGCTGAAATAGAAAAATAGAAAGTCACAGTGCAGTTCAAAAACTTGAAATGGCTTCAGTGAAAAGCACTGGCAAACGGAAAGGTCTTCAGCCTTGATTTAAAAGAGGTGAGAGTTTGAGCGGAACCTGCAGTTTTCTGGTAGTTTGTTCCAGATATGTGGTGCATAATAACTGAACACTGCTTCTCCATATTTAGTTTTCACTAAAACTACTGCGAGCTACCCCTTGTTTTTATCTTTTCTTTTCTTTGTATTCATTTTTAACGATTAGAGAGCAGTTTACTCCAAATAAAATTAGGTAATCATAGTTTATATTGGGATGAACATGATTATTCTTATTCGTGATTATTCTACTCTAGTGACTCTGCCCCAGACCCTTTTTGAGTAGCCCTGCTCCACCAACATATGAAAATTAGGAAATCCTCCAAAGAAAAACTGGAAAGAACAGTGCAAGAAACTGTTGGTAAGCTCTGACTTTAATTAGCTTTGACAAAACTACAAAATGTGTGAGAACATTTTCATTTTATGTCACAAGAAATAAAAATGAACACTTATACAACTTTATTTATGTTCCCTGCAGTAATTTGAGATAACAATCTATCTCGGAGGTAAATGTACCTGCCACCACTGTAATCACTTTCTGTTTGTGGTCTGATGTTATCGCCTTCTGTTTTTTTGTTTTAAAATGAGAGCAGTTCCAGATGGTCCTGATAGGCTGTTATTGCTTTTTTTGTCACAGTTACCGGCAAAGTACTTTTCTGTCTTCCATAGCGTTTGTCTGATTGAATGCGAGGCAGCCTGACTGCCTCTCTGCCCACCTCTAACAGCACCATCACCCTGTTATCACATCAAGACCACTTGATGGAAACAACAGTGACCAGCTTTTTAATAATATCTGACCAGAAAGCAGAAAAATGACACTAGGCTCAACAACAAAAATACTTTTGGGGGGCACATGTAGGGCTGCACTGCCGGCTTTGCAAGCCTGGAGTGATCAACTGTGTGGCCTTGAAGCACTTATGGGCGTGTTTGTGAAGACAAGTCATGGTAAAAGGGACCAAGGTCTCACAAAGGGTTCACCAGCAGGCCCTACAAGGCTGGAGGCTTTTTGCAGGGCAGCCAACTCCTTCTGCTAACATTGTTGTGGGTTATAATTTGGTGGGAAAAGCTTAGTGGAGTGATGGAAGGAAATGCCTGAATGTCTCCTATAGTTCAATCAAGCCTCAGCAATGTCAAATAAAACATTAAAATCTGCTGGATCCAGATTTTTACTTGGATCATGTCCAATTGTAGCTGAGATACCAGCAAGCTTAATATGCTCAATTCTTTTTCATCAAGATCCATGCATTATTCCATTACAAATTGACAAATATGTTAAAACAAACTGACAGGGGCGAAAACATAACCTACCCAGCGGAGATAATACATGTAATTAACTGTAAATAACTGCAATTTCGACAGTAACGGTATCTTTTGTCCTGAGATGTGACGCCGACCACTTTGTTACATTAGCTAATACCAATGCACGAACATCTTTCTCAACTTAGAGTGGAAAAAAGACTTTGACTCATGCTACCAAATACTACCATATTACTATCTAGCTAACTGCAGAGCTTTACAGAGGTAAACATTAAGTGTAGCTGTTAATTGACTGTTTAAGTGTCACTAAACTTTTACCTGATACACGCTATCCAAGTATCCATTTTGCTCACTGTGACTGACCAATCATGTTGTTCTGATGTCATAGCTTATGCAATATCTGCAATATCAGATCGAGCCTGTGGTTGCAGCCTTTGGCTATTGCAAATGTTGGAGTTCGGCTATGCTGTAGAAATGATGGATGGTCCTTAATGATCCTTGAAGTCGGCCTATGCCTTGAAACTTACTCTGACTAACTTCACAACTAAGCCTTATGTATAATGAAACAAACCACCCAGCTGAATGACCATTAAATGTCAGCTCAAATGTCACATAAATGTCCTTTTATTACCTCCTTTCAGAAGCCTGTGGAGTGTCAGACATTTCAGACCTGTGTCTGTAAAAAAAAACAGTCAACCTACAGGCAGCTGAACGCACGGCCAGCCCCAGCGAGTGACAGCCCTTGGAGGTTCTCCATCATTTATCAGCAGTGACCATATTACCATCAGGAGGTGGTCCCTTACATCCAGAGTGTCAGTGGAACAAAGCAGAGAACTGCCAGTAAGATGACAGTTAATCACATCAAAGCAGGCAGCTGTCAGTGATCTCACCCAACTGCTTCCTTCGACTGCTTTTCGCATCAGGACGTGAACAATTTACAGTACGGTCTGTGCTGCAGGATGCTTCCAAGGATCCAAGACTGGACTGCTGAGTAATTAAGAAGAAGACCACATGTCTCATGGCCTCTGAACTACTGTATGCTTCAGTTACCAAAATTAATTGACTTAATACAAAAGCTCAATATGTCATTGGCAGAAGGTGACAACATATGTCTCACGGTCTCTAGTCAGCTAATAAACATGGATTAATTAAAACATACTGTCAGACTGGCTCTCTCTAGAGATACAAAGGCCCAAATTAATGTCATAAAAAGTATCGACGTCAATATAAAAAAAACCATGTTGAATTAAATTGTTTAAAAAAGGCTTTATATTTGAAGAGGAGCAGGGAGATCAATTAGTCATCTAAAACCAGCAAATCCTTGTCAAACCTGGCTGATCAGCTCTGTTGCAGAGCAGCAGAAAATGCTGCTGAGCTGAAGACCTTCCAAATCCCTCTTGGCTCCGCATTGTTGCCCTTTCTTTCCCCAGAGACTGAAAGGCATCTGTCAAGCAGTCAAGAGAGACGTCAAGCCCACCCCCTCGCTCAAACTAGCCAGAGAGTCCTGTGACCGAGTGTTAAACTTCAGGAGATGCAACAAAGGTTTCAACCAGTCAGTGTCTAAAAGCTAGCCTGTGTATATTGGTCTGGCTGCACTTTATCCTTCAAACTTTTGGTGACATAAATATAATCATGACCAAAAAACTTCAGGACTGCTTGGTGTTGAATACAGATCAGCACACAGTGACTCATTCGTAAGTGAAATGCGATTGCTCCGCGGCCTGCCATGGGCAAAGTGGGGAATAAACAAGAACCTACTTACTGTCACTAATTCTGGTCTAAGTGCTGTGCTCTGACATCATGATTGCGCTGACCATTTGCATGATGTGTCAGCAGAGATAAGTAGCTGTGCCAGGTAAGAAATCATCTGCCATTACTGTGCTCATTTTAGTAACGCTGCAGTGGGCTTATGATTTAAACCTGTCTGACCTGCTACAATGCACTGACACCAGTAATTGCCATTGATGTCGGGTGGGTCGCTAAATGAGGCCAGATTGAAGGATTCATACTGCTCTCTATATCGACATACTGAGGACTCTGTTCATCATTACCTCAGCATCTTCGCTGCATGAAATGTCAAATTTAAACATCATTTGAATGGTTAAATCAAGTGTTTAATCTCAAGTTACTTTGTTGTCAAGATCCTCAGCACTCCTACTGATGATGGCCCACTGATTTTAAATTGGTGCACTTGAGAGATTCTCCATCCGCTAAAATGTCACTGTCCTATTGCGATAGACAGGATAGGAGTGGGTTCTCTGACATGATATCAAAGACTCCCTTCAGCTCTTGAGTGTGCCAACCGAAATCCCTTCATTTTCCAGCCATTCTTTTTCTGTCATGTGCTGGCTCGAAATGTCTGGGTTTTTCAGCCAGCGCATGACTTGAAAAGAAGAAAAGAGCCACCCATTCACATCTCAGTCCGAGAAAATAGAAAAGAAGCATGTGCTTCACATGAAAGTCAAGAGCTTAAAACGCAGCAGGCAAGAGAAGAAGTGACTAGAATATTTAAAAATGCACTAATTTTCTACTAACCTCCTTTGGAGATTGTTGTATCCTCAACTCTTGTGTTTTTTTTTCTGTGCCATTGTGACACATTCCCCTTTTCAACTGATCTTTCCTACCTCTACAAGCTTCTCTTGTGATAAATGGTATGCTTGTTCCTGTCATTTGTATAATTTTTCCTTTTCAATTCCATACGCGCTAATGAAATGTCTTTTAAGGTCACACATGGTGACCATGAGATAATTGGTAATAGCTTTTCAAAGAGTGACTTGGAAACTATTGCCTTGACCTCAGAAGACTGCTGCCAAGCTGCCATGTAACTCTGCTGCTTTCATTACTTATACAATGATGGGCAATGCACGAGATGCCTCTGGCGGCTGCTTACAGGCTATAAAATGACTGCGTGTGCAACGGAGGATACAGTGTTTCAACAAACCGCATCTCAGGGGAGGGATTGACTGACATACACGAGAAGCGGGGAAGAGAGAGTGCACACTCTATCAAGGGCGATTTTGGAATCATAATGATGCTATTTGCGCCATTATTGCTGTCCTGGGTAATCTGTGGTAAAAAGAATTGTCCATGATGGCAATGTATGAGTGCTGCAGGTTACGTGCCTCCTGTAACACAATAACTAGATCAAAGTTCACATATTACCCTATTCCACCAGAATGGAAGTGCCTTTAATTTTATGTGATGCATTTTCGATGTTGGTAGATGCTCAGGAGATGTTGAACCATGCACCTTTTGCCTTTAAAAGTCTAGTTCAGCCTGTATTGGGCTAGAGCGCAGCCTCGTCCTTCATTTCAACATGATAGGTGTTGTCACAAAGGATTCCCAGTAATATACAAGAGTGTCTGTAATAATGCACAACTAAGAATCTCCAGTAGAGTGGAAAACGTCAGCGTTATGAGACTTCCAACATGCTTCTAATGATAGTGCTAACACGCAGTAAATTGCTGCATCAATAATTTTAGTTTTAATTTCGATGAGCGGAAGTGAGTGGCTGATAAAAGAAAACACACTACCAGGTGATCTATCTTGTACGTTCACTTGTTCATGTTTACTTTGACAAGCCGATGCAGCTTGCTGCTGAATGATGAAGAGCCAAAAACAGCCTTATCTGCTGCACAATCCCGCTTTGATCCCTAAACACAGCTCTCTGACTAACAGGAGTGATGCCCACGTTTCTGCTGCAGGTTATTGTTGATGTGAACTGTCCCACAGAAGCTGGTATGTTGTTTGGATTTACCAGCATGAATCTCTCTGTTGGCTGAACATGAAATCATTTGACAACACTTTAGAATCTCAGCAACATCAAATGCAGGGCTTAATTTGTGCTGAATGGTTAATTAGGGATCTGTGCGTAGGTGCAGCGCTGTCCATAGTCCTGAAAGGAAGCAGAGATTGATCAATTGACAGGCTGACTGACATGTCACTGAGTTTGGTTTCTTTCCCTGCTGCTTGTCATGGTTGTCATACTGTAATTCCCCGTCTCCCCATTGTAGCTGCTCAGACAGAAGGAAAGCAAGTCGATAGGTAAATGAAGGGTCAGTCAACGGGAGAGACCGAGAAAGCATGCACAAACTAATCAGCTGTTTCAATTTGCCTCTCCCTGCTAATTTTAAGTGATTACCCTGAATGCTGTGATCATAAATGTAAATAAATAATTCAGTTTTTGATGACAGTTTTAGTTTTATTTCATTTTAACAGCGAGCACTTGGGCGTGGTCCAACGTGGTCAAAGCACTGTGGATTTTCCGTGACTTTTCCTCCTCCCCTGACCCACCTGAACAGCACCCTCGCTGTGTTCTGGGACTTAAATTGAGAGCCTAAACTGAGAGAGCTTACCCTACTATTGCAACACATTTTGCCCCAGCATATATTTTGTGGCATCTGAGCAACTGATGAGAGGTCTTGAGTTGACCTGACTGTGAGTCATCAGGCAGCTGCTCAATATTAACCACTGGGTCTGCGAATGGTGAAAGGAGGAGAGGGGGAGAAGCACAGGCTGAGAAACAACCTCTGTGTAAAGTGACTGTTAACACTCGATGTTGGAAAGTCAATCAAACAAACTATGAAAACATGACACCTACAAAGAGACACAAAGTATCCATAACGAGATGCAACAGGGCCTCAAAACAACTATAAAGAGACAAAAAAAAACCCAAAGAGGCGCAAAATGATAACAAAAAGACTACAGAGACACAAAACGACTACCAAGAGATGCAAAATGACACCAAAAAGATTATAAAACACTACAAGATGACTACAAAGGGAGCAGAATGTCAACAAAAGACTACAAAGAGACACAAAACTACAACCAAGAGAGGCAAAAAAACCTCAAAGAGGCTCAAAGCGACTACCAGGAGATGCAAAATGTCTGTTGCAAACTGGAAATAACTGCATTTATAAAGCTTTTATAGTCCACTCAAAGCACTTTACAACACATGCCACTTACCTATTCACACACATTCATGCACTGATGGCAGAGGCTGTACCAAGAGTGATACAGTGCTTTGTATCCTATATTTCTAAGCCCAAGGACACTATGGCATGCAGACCTGACCGCCGACCTTGTGATTAGTGGACAACCAGCTCCACCTCCTGAGCCACAGCCAACCAAGGATTACAATAGCAACAACACATCATCAGTAGGGTAAAACCAAGCTTGTGTCTTGCTCTTCTATAGTGTAGGAGGGGTGGGGGCCTTCAACAACTTTGTGTCATAATATGACAATAAGTGTAGGATATTTGGAGTCTCAAATATCAGAATTTGTAAAGCTGCTCTGAATAAATAAATACTGTTCAGTTCATTAGTACAAAGAACCAAAGCTTTAAATGATGTCTTTACAAACATCACATATTCTAAACTCACTGCTGCAAACCAGGGTCGGACTCTCAGCCTGGCACAATCGGTGTTGGGGAAGCTACTTTGCAAGTGTACCTTGTGCGGCAGTAGTTGGAACCAGGGGCAAAAATCCCATTTCATAGTTGGGGGGGGGGGGGGGAGACAATAAACAGTAACATTTTAGAGAATAATTCCAGGAGGGGACAAAGAATAAAAGTTGTTGCCTGTCTTTTATACAGCATCATTTACCACAACTTGACGCTTTAGTCTCCCTATCTCTCCAACAGGCAGGCAGAAGACCTTTCTTAGCACTGGCTGAGTCCACCTGCACATGTCTAGATTTAAAACAAAATGATTGAAATCAAATTAACATGCACACATGCAATGAATGAACTAACTATTAGGCAAACATCTAAGTTTGTTTATCAGATTTCTCATAATCAGATAACTGCCTTTTTCCAGATGAAAGATATCCGATTATGCTATTTCTCTCTCTCTCTCTCTCTCTCTCTCTCTCTCTCTCTCTCTCTCTCTCTCTCTCTCTCTCTCTCAGTGTTGCACTCTTGCGCTGTCAGCATGTTCAAATCAAATGTATGTAGTCCTTACCCTACCTGTATACAAGTTCTTGTTTATTCACCCCGCAATTCAAGACGATGGTATTAGGTGGAAGGTGGCAAGACAATTAACTCTGGATAACTGGATAAAATCTTATTGGAAATAAATCTAAAATCTCAGTAATATCTGATTCTGACATTTATATCCAGACAGTCTTTTACAATAACAAAAATAATTATTACTGCTCTTGTCCTGTCCTGTCCTGTCCTCTCCCTCTCCTCTCCTCTCTGTCTGTGACTATCACTATCTGTAGCTTTTAACTTAGCTTAACAGCACTCGTAATTGAGTAGGCTTTTGAACAATGCAGGATAAATGTTGCAGACAGCCTGGACCTGGCATTTTTTGTAAATGGAATGTGTGTTGTTGTAACTTATGTAACTATGTCTGTGTGGTATACACACACAAATTACATTTCTACCCCTAAAGAAATTTCAGGGATAGAAATGAAAAATGAAAAGTTTGTAAAACTACTGTTAAAAAAAGTAGCTTTAGCAACTACTTATACTCATTATACTCATTTAACTCAGCGTTAAATAAATCAATATATGGTGTATATGAAACAAATATAATAGCCTACAAAAAATTCACATATCAGCAGAAATATGCCTCTCATTCCAACTTTTATTTTTTAAAGAACAAAAGCTGACGAACATGAGAACACGTAGGTCGTGTCTGTAGATGCATCTATTTCAAACATGTACATGCTTAAATATGGCCATGGTAGGGCTGGCGCATTTAGGGGCGCATCAGGGGTAACAGGAGGGTTTTCTGTGACATGCTTGTGCCATATGAGCACTCCCTTCCTTGGCACAAAGAACCGCCCACTCTGTGAAGCATTTGATTGCTGCCAGGGTAAGCCAATCAGAGGCAGCGTTGGCTTAACATGTCATGACATGTTTCATGCCTTTTTTCAAAGAAAAATAAAATAAAATGTATATTATATAGGCCTAGGTCTTTTGAATGATATGAAAAAAAAAAAAACTTCATGTTATTGGCCAAAATTGTAGTTTGTAAATTGAGTGGTTAAGTTACAAAAAATGACCCAAAAAGTAGTTGAAATACTGCACAGCACAAAATATGAATGTAACCAGCAGCAAGTTACAGCAAATTGTAGTTAAGCTATGTAGTTTAGCTACATGTAGTTTAAGTCTCCCCAACACAGGGCACAATGCAGCTGTTGCCAGTGTGTATGGCAACTTACAGTATATCTGCTAAATGCTGCTTCTTTGTATTTCTACAAACTACAATGAAATATGAATATTACAAAAAACATCAGCATTTTCCGCTCAGCAGCACCAAAACTCCTGTCAGAGGATACAGTGTGGGCATTAAACCCATTTTTTGCTGGTTTGTAGCTCAGTAATTGAACAATGAGTAAGAATGGCAACACCAGGACGCTAATTAGATTGTTTTTGGTTGTAGGGTTTGGAAATGAGGATGCTGAGGGGGTCTCTATTGTCCAAGGTCAGTCAAAATTGAGCTTTATTCTGCCAGGATATAATCAGCCTTTCCTTTATCCTTCCCCCTCAGTGTTCCATTACTACAATGTCAGGATGACAGAAGACAGCTGGAGATGTGATTTAAAAGAAATCAAATTTCTTTGTATTCTTTGTCTGGAAATTGATTCAGCAGTTTTTTTTTGTTTTTTTTTTTTTTTTTTTTAAACTGAAAAGGCTCTAAATAACTTGAAAGGACTTAATGTCAAAAGTTTCTTCAGGATGTACTATAGGCCTTAGGGAAAAAAAATGAGACTCTCCTGAAGCACTGTTTGCTCCAGCCAAATAAGAGCTGGCACATCTGTTGGATCATGATTCACATTCAACAAATGACTCTGCAGAAAGAAAAAAAAGAAGAATCGGCCAGCTGTTGCTTTGTGAATTTAATCCACGTGACCTTCCTCCCATGCGTCTGTCTTGTGCTCCCACACAAGATGGAAAGGATACTTCACCGTTTGAATGTATGAATCAGGAAGAGACTAGCTCGGGCTCAGATCTCCTCTCCCACTCACTTTGCAACCCAGACATACACTTATCAAGCCTGTCACTTCAGGAATTGAAATGCATGACCAATTTTATTGCCCATATCTTTAATCTTTTTTTTTTCATTAGGGCAAATTGCTTTTTGATGGAACAGGCAATTCCATCATGTAAGACCCTTCCCATGTGAAATGTGGGGCAAACTGGTAGATGGAGGAGAAGGAAGATATCAGTATGGATGCTGTATATATTAAAGGTTAGGGGCAAAGGGGTCTCATGTGTGACCTTTGACATATAATAACCAGAGTCCACAGGGACAGGCCTGGAGTTTTATGTTTCACAGGCAAAAGTAAATATTGTTTGTGAGTGACAGTGATGTGAAAGTATACTCAAAAGTGAATAAAAAACTGAATAAATGTGTTAATGTGTTAAAATACTACTAGTCAATATGAAAAGTATTTGAATTACAAACTTTAAGTGTCTCATATTACTTAGGTATCAAAAGTAGAAGTAAAAGTAAATTATATATCTTTTTACATGTGTGTAATTACATTAGGGATCAACATATATGATTTTTCAGGGGGCAATACAAAATATTGATTACGAGTAATCAAGTGGAACAATATCTGAAACGTGGAATGAAAAATTAAATAAAAACTAAGGATAACCAGTGATGCATTGGAGTTAAATAAAACATACCCAAATACTTTTGTGCTTTACATGAGTATATCCATTTTCAGCAACTTTATACACCAACTCCATCTCATTTATTTGATAACTTTAGTTACTAAATACTTTCCAGATTCAGATGATTCAGTTTTGATAGGCAAATAGTTGTGATGTGTAACCAATCACATTGGTAACTCTAGATAAAGAGAAGATGTTTGAAGCGCATTTTTTAAATTAAATTAATTTATATTACTATTAGCAATTGGAAACAAAAAATACAGATATGCCAGGTTGGTAATCTGTCTGTCCCCTACTGCAACCTGTGTTATTACAGATTATCAGACCCCACATTCAGCATCTTTCTGATTATCAATATTAGTATTTTTTATGAGATTGCTAACTAAATCAAGTAATTCAAAAATGTGCCACTTTGGCTCCGATGCAGCATTCAATCAGCAAAGTAACCAGTAACTAACTTAAGTGGAGTCAAAGTACTATAAGTCCCACTAGAATACAGTGGAGAATAGCAAGAAATGAAAATACTGAAGCAAAATAGAAGTTCTCAAAACCGTACCCAACTAGAGTACTTGATTAGACGTACTGCTATATCTACTAATTCCATTCCATCCCCGGGCATATGCTGTGTGCTCACTGCTCTTAGAATTTGCTGGCAGAGTGCTGGATCAGTCCGATCAGTCTTCAAACTGCCAAAAGAAAATATCACTTGTTGCTTAATATTGAGTGGAAGGAGAGCACGTAGCATGTTTTATATGTCCATTCGTTCGGGACACTCAGGGACACACACCAAATCTTACAGTGCGTTTACATGCACAGCTTAGTCAGATTACAGCCATAGTTCGACTATGCTGCTCAATCGGACAACTGCAATTATCCGAGTATACATGCCGATGAGAAAATGCACAATGGCGCTCTTTCTTGCGCTGATTTCGGAGGAAAGACGCCGCCGCCGCCGTCCATCTACTTCCGGCTCACGGCCCCGGGGAAAAATCTCGCGCCTGCCCAGAACGCAAAATCCGATCCGATCCGCTGGAAACGTATACATGCAGGAGTTAATGCGACTTTCAATCGAATAATCTACGTGGTGTAATTCGACTATGAGAAATCCGATCCCGTCCGATTTTAGTCAGACTAAGTTGTATACATGCATCTTAAAAATCCGATCATAGTCAGACTAACGCAGTAATTCGGTTTTCTTGAGTGTCATGTAAACGCACTGTCGCAGCCACATTACACAGCCAAGTGAGCGGACCCAGGTGCTGCGTGGGCCGAACACTGGTGATCGCCTGCTGAAGTTTTCAGTCCATCTGTCAGGACAGCTGTTTGCCTTGAAATCTGAGACACATCAGTGTTATTTGTGGATGACATGTGAGTCATTCGGATAAACGAGAGGAAGACTAACAGATTGTTTGTGAGCAGTGACTTTGAATGAACCGTGAATGAACAGAACTGTGCTGCTGCCACCTAGTGGTGCATAAACATATGGTCGTTCCTCCATCCTTTAACTTTTTGCAAGGCTGCTTAGATGTGGAAAAAAGCCTCAACCATCCATCACCTCTGGTTGGGAGACATAAAATCCTTTATTAAATTGTGTGCAACTGAGTATCATAAATAAAACATATTATACAAAACTTTTATGTGGACTTTAAACTTGCAGCGAGACCCTTAAATGTCACTTACACTCATCTATTTGTACGCTTTGAGTCATTTGCCAGCTGCAAAATAAAAATGACTGGAGGAAATGAAAAGGAAATGGTACAATAAAAGGCAGGTGGAACAAACATTTCTAAGCAGCACCAGCAGGGGACAGTAACGCCACATCACAGAATGTTTGACTGGGCTGGACATCAGGAGGACGAGGGGGGGAAGGAAAACTCATACCGTATAGCAGACACATTCCTCCTGCTGTGCATTAGTCAGTCCTGTAGATCTCATTTCTGCTGCTGCTCATCCAAAGAGAGCTGTCCTGTGCCGTGGAATGTGGAAAAGAAGACTATCTCATCATGCCTTGGAGGGACATCCAGGACAGAAACGGTTCCATCCCCTCCTGGACTTTCTTACTTAACAAGCCTCACTGACAGATGGTTTCTATAACCTGCAGCCAGACTCCTTATTTCTTTTTCGAGAAAAAGTTTGGTCATCATTGGCAGATGTCTTCTTTGAAGTCTAATTGGTAATACATAATTGTACTGTCCAAAGTGAGATGATTAAAGGAATTTATGATGAATGCTTTATCCGAAGGCAGGGCCGTACTAAACTGCTCAGGGTCTTTGGAACGAAAATCAGCTGTGGGCCTCGAATTTATACCAGCATCATTACCTTTCTTTGCATTGCACTGTCACCTTCGGATAAACAATTAAGCAGATTTAAATAGGAATGCACACCATGTGAATACAGTACATTTGTATAATGAAGATACATTATGAAGAGTAGTAGTAGAGTAGAGTAGTTTTTATTCCCAAACAAATCTGTAATTAATCATATAACCATTAACCATACATGACAGTGAACCTGGAGCTTCTAAGGGCCTGCATTAGACGGTCTAATGCACCATGCAGAATATGATGGATACACTGTGGGGAGTTGAGGGACCATTATCTGTATGTGTATTTGCAGCGACACGACTCAACCTCACTGTATGAGTGAATGAACTTGCATTTCTATCGCGTTTTTCCAGTCTACTGACGGCTCAAAGCACAACATTTGTTAGCATTCACCCATTCACACACACATTCATACAATGATGGCAGCGGCTGCAATGCAAGGTGCTAATTTGGGTTTCAGTATTTTGCTCAAGGACACTTCGACATACAGCACGGGGGGAGCCGGGGATTTGAACCAATTTGAGCTGCCAAGTCGCTGTCCATCCAGCACGCCAAAACAGATCAAATTTTCAAACTATAAGCAGTGTTGATTATATATCAGAGATCCTATCTCTGCATTGCCTATTTCTAACTTTGCATGTTTTGAGAATTTTCTTTTAAGGGTATTGTCCATGCCATCACTTCTTCCTGCTGCACCGCCAGCTAGATGCAGAATTTGCTGTCCGATGCACGTCGCCGCTGGAGGTTATCCAGCATAAGGATCACTGGCAGTTGTCCAGTGTACCTGCTCTACAATCCAGTCTTGTCTTGGTTCAGTTAGCTAACAAACAAATCGATCATCACAACAGCTTAGCACAGGTTAATACTGAGACAGAGCCAGTGTCAGTTGGATGTCAAGACAACAAGTTTTAAAATTAAAAATAATCGGGGGCTGTAGAGTTAGAAGGAATGTATCGATCGCCTCAACTCAGATTGACTGATACACTTAAAGGAGAACTTCGGTCGATTTAAACATGCAGCTTCATTGCTCAAGCTACCCTTGACTTGCCAGTACCGAAGACGCGAACAAATTTGGTCCAACCATTACAGAGCTCCTTGAAAGGAGACTTAGCATTGAACGCTAACAGCATGGGGTCAGAACTTTACACTGTGTTTTAAGCGTCTTAACATGCTCCACATCTCACACCAAAAGTTATGCAACATCAGCAGACACCTTAGCACACAGCACTGTAGCGTGTATGACTCAAACTGAATAAAAAAGTAGTTAAAACAGTGTGTTTGTGCAAGCAGCTACTCACCTGTTTGTTGACATCGGCGTCTTCCGGTAGCTAGACCAAACTAGTCAATCCGTCGAGCGTGCACTTACTCCCTCACTGGCGGAGACGGAAACGTAATCCAGCATTTTCGTGTTTATGTTCATAATGTACATGTCCATGTTACAGCCTGTCATGAGCCATGAGCCTTACAATAGCCTGTTAAGCCTGTTAAGGCCCCCACACTACGCCCAGACGTCCAACTGCCTTATCCGACCACTCTCCGACCACTCCGTTGCCTCTTGTCTGACCCGTTCGGCAGAAAAGTTGCATTGAACACACTGCTTCGACGTTCTGCCTACGCCACAGTAGCGTGTACGTTCTGCGCTTGCGCGAGATGCAATAAGCGGGTGGCGCTTGTGTTGTGAGTTGTAAACGAGAACCTTGTGCACGTAACTCTCTTTACTTTCGATCAAAACGAAACTTAACTATTTTCGATAAAAAACAGCTGCATACTAAACATGCAGCGAGGCATTACCAAACTTACAGAAAATTAATTCGTCCTGAACGGACGTAACAACTAGTCTGGTGCCACTACTGCAAAACATGAAAACGGGGAATGACGGAACGGAGTGCATAGAAAAACAAAGCGCACACAGTATTCCGTCCCTCCCACACAACGCGCTGATTCGCCAGCACACCGCCAATCAGAACGGCCATTCAGCTGGCACACAACCAATCAGAGGATCCAATGGCTCAGACGTCCGACGGCCCTCCTCCTCAGACTTCGCATGCTCAGTCGGATCCGACAACGTCCGCGCGGCTCCGAAAGCTTCCGACGCAGCTGCACACACCAAACATATGTGTTCCCGACCTCGTCCGAGCCTCTCCAAACGCTTCAGACGTCCAACGGTTGGGCCGGTGTGTTCCTACCTTTAAGTGCACACTCGATGGGTATGCTAGTTTGGTCTAGCTACCGGAACACACGGATGTCAACAAACAGGTAAGTAGCTGCTTGCACAAACACACTATTTTAACTACTTTTTTATTCATTTTGAGTCATACACGCTACAGTGCTGTGTGCTAAGGTGTCTGCTGATGTTGCATAACGTTTGGTGTGAGATGTGGAGCATGTTAAGACGCTTAAAACACAGTGTAAAGTTCTGACCCCATGCTGTTAGCGTTCAATGCTACATCTCCGTTCACGGAGCTCTGTAATGGCTGGACCAAATTTGTTCGCGTCTTCGGTACTGGCAAGTCAAGGGTAGCTTGAGCAATGAAGCTGCATGTTTAAATCGACCGAAGTTCTCCTTTAAGTTTGCAGTTTGAACAGCTTCAGATTGGCCACCCTTTTTTACTCTCTCTCATATTTCTAATTTTAGTTGTTTTTGTGTGTGTGTGATGACTGGTTTATTTGTGGTTTATATGTTTTTGTGTACTCGCTTCAAAGTTCTCCTCGATGGACAAACGGAGACATTGCATGAAAGATATGGGGCTTCCTGCAGAGTGTATATTGGAAGCACCCTGCTGCGCCTGAAACCAAAAAGTGTCTCCACTAATGTCAGAGGACATGATTGCATTGTCATGAAACAAGAAAGCCAGTGGTGCTCGCTTAAACATTCATCTAGCAACATTTTGTGTTTATAGCACCTTTGTGTTTACTTGTTCCAGCTGAATGTTGGAGGCACTAATGCCAAAAATGTACTGAATGTAGAAATACCAGATATTTCCACACACTAAAATACTAACTCTGAGACAAGTACTTCTCAATGGATTCACATATAATTAAAACAAAGTAACAGCCACATTTACTGCTACTACTATACTGTATATAGTATGTAAGGGATAATGCCCGACGAGTTGTCCATAATCAGGAATTAATGGACGATGCGGAGGCCTAAGAACTGTCCAACACAAAGTCCATTACTTCCTGATTATGGACACCTCGTCGGGCATTATCCCGCTTATACAATGTTCACTTGCCAAAGAAAAACAATAAGACCATTCATTTATATTTTCATGTGTTTTACAATCAAAATATAACATTTTTCACAAGCCATAACTAGGTTTCCCTGGTAACGCCTGAGGGTTTGACTAATACCTAGAACAATCATTACTCTCCCGTAAGGTTCCTTTGCAACGGAAACATTGTTCACTCCTCCAGTAAATAGGAGGGACCTTAGATACAACTTGGCAACGGGAGATATTCTAGTCCACTCAGCGATGAGCCAGAAAGCTAACGCTATGCTAGCAAGATTCAAAGTCAATAACATTGCCAACGGTTGACAAACAGTAAATATAATTTGACAGTATTTTTAACAACAAGACTAGCTAGCTAACCAGTCATGTCATTGTCATCAAATCAATATCAAGATTTTCACGAATCGGCCGTGTGTAACGTTACTGTGGCTGCAGCCCGAAGTAGAGAGTTGAGCAGCGAAACGGGATGGGAGATCATTCGCGTATCAGTAAGTTTAGAGGGGAAGGGTACTTTCTGCAGCTTGTGTGTTACAGTCGCCATCCTGTGGTGTTCAGAGGATAAGGCACTGAAGGACTGACGGACTGCACTCAGTGTTGGAAAAAAATATTCAGATTTGATACGCCAGCTAGCGCATTAATTTAGAACGGGGAACAGACAATTTGACTGGAACTACTTAGTAGGTGTCCATATATCAGTGATTAATGGACACCCTGCAGCCAATCAGAATCGAGTATTCCCCCAGACCATGGTATAATAACGGTTAACGTTCTTGATAGAAAGTCTGTGAAGCATTATGATGCATCCATCCATTATCCTGTACAGGGTTGCAAGGAGTCGGCACCCATCACCACTGACTTTGACCATATCACCCTTGCATCACGAGTCTGACATATAGAGAAAAAACAAACCATTCACACCTACAAAAACTTTAGAGTAAAAAAAAATGCACAGACGCAGGGAAAACATGCAGTTATTTCTTCACATTCTGTTGGTAATTTTAATTTTTTATGAATAAGGAAAAATGAATAAAGTTATCACAGTTTTTTTTTTCAGCAACGCACAGTGAAACAGCATCTATTCTATATACGCTCAGCAACCACTTCATTACACTTAAACCTGTCAAATGTAATGGAATCTCATACAAAAGCTCCTTCTATATACAATATATCCAGAATATATTTTAACAGAATTGCACCCAGGTGCAGATTGTTGCTCTTGATTGCTTATGTCGACAAGCAGACTGGGCTGTTTTATTTCTGTTGTGGCTGCTCTCTGCAGGCTGACAGCTGACGTGCACCAGAGTGACAGGCCTGGTCTGAGGTCGGAAACAGAACAGTCATCTGGGTCCGTGACAGACTCTTGACCCCACGGGTCGCTCTTTGTCAGCGATGGCCCCTCACATGCCATGCACTACTCCTATGTATTTCATAACCTTAAATCATTTTTCTCTCCCCAGTTGCCGGGGTCTTCTGCTACAGCTCATATACATTGGACGACAGCTACGAGATGTTAAACAGAAGGAGTTGCAGCTCCTAATGACGGGTTGCAGAATGTGTTGTGGCAAGCCATATTGCATTTTATTTGGGCACCCTGTGGATATATTTGACAGAGTAATTGTAGGCAATCATGGTAATTCTCTCCGAAGAAGGTCCAATTTCCAGATACAATGTATTACTCAATACTAACCCCGTCCACATTGAGCCACTTCAGCTGCTCTTGACAAATGAGTCAAAACAGCAACTTTTCCTGGAGTGCTCTTATTGATATTCTGGTGTGATCACATAATAATATCAGTGTACGGAAGAAACAAGAGAAAGAGATGGACAATCCAACCATTTGTGACTGAATTACTTATGCTCATCTATCTATAAAGCAAGGAATCTCTGTCTGTCTGTATGTAATTTGCAACCATTCCGATCTGATCGACTTGACACCAGGCAGGTTTTGCTGAGGGCCCGAGGAAGTTCAGTGTCGAATTTGGTGCAAAGGTCAATATGAGTATTTTGTATATTCTCACGTTCTCTATTCCTCTGGGAGAACTGGAGGCGAGAATAGAAGTTTCTGTCAACGGTAGTATGCTAGCTACCGTTGCTTTACAGCACCATCAACCTTTCTGGGTTGATTCTCTCATTGCTTTGTTGTTGTACCAATATAATTACCCAGACTTTAAATCTTAAATATCACACATGTGAGATATTTTCGGGGCGGCCCTGGTGAGTCTGTGAGCACTTCAGGAGGCTTAAGACCGGATCTGTGAACCTCACATTACCAGATGATCTGTGCCAAAAAGTCTGTTTTTAACAGGCACTGCACAAGTCTACTTCTAAAACATCTATTCTCTAAGTGATAGGCCTGTTTCTTTCCTTATTTTAACTTTATATCTCTCTGCATGGCAGTACCCATTTACAAAACTGATTGGGCGGTTTAAATTACAATTCTTATTCCAAAATAGTTTGGATGCTGTGGTTCTTCTCTCTTTGATGACATTTTAAACAGCGTCTTAACTTTATGGGACTCAGGGTTTTAACCTAAAAATGATAATGCAGAATATTTATGCCAAGGATGACAGACATGCATTGAAGGAGACATATTGTGCTCATGTTCAGGATCCTAATTTTATTTTGAGTTCCTAGAATAGGTTTACATGCTTTAATGCCAAAAAACACATCAGTTTTTTCATACTGCCCAGTGCAGCAGCGGCACTGTTTTCCCTATGTCTGAATATCTCATATCTCTTTAAGGCCCTCCCTCCTAAATACCCAGTCTGCTCTGATTGGTTGGCTCACACACACCTGAGCCAGCACCACTAACAACGACAAAGCAGCTGTGCTGAATTGATCCTTACCTGCCAATCTATCTACCAGGTATGGATCATGCCAATGTATGACTCTGTGATGCAGTGTGATGTTGTAAAGTCACCTAATTAAATGCGGGACCACTGAAGAGGCGTTTCAGGAGCAGTGTTTTCTGTGGGAGAGGGGAGCCTCCGATGGTGCAGATGTTTACCTTTTTAAAGTAAGAAGGGTGGCAGAGTCCACCAAATGTTAACAAAGTAAAACAGAACAAATTGCGTTGTTCTTTAAGGTCAGTTTGTTTATTGAGTTTATTCAGTCATTAAAACGAAAAGAGTTTGTTTATTTAGTTCGTTCGGACATAAAAACTCAGTCAATGAAGATCTTTCTCTCCAATTTAAAAATGCCTCCACAAAATGACAAAATGCACCTTTAAAGTATTTTTTCATACCAGGACTGTGGCTCCAAAACCCTATAAGGCCCCTGAACAAGCACGGTGACCTGAATAGAGCAACTAATAAGTAACATCTATAGCTGCTGGCAATGAAACGGAGCAGCATACTCTCATTCATTAGTAAATAGAATTTGATTTCATGAGTTTTATGTTGAGAAAAGACCAAATGCCCAGTTAAGTCATCCGTTCAATCAAGTGCATTTACAGAGAGAGTGTGAGAGAGAGAGAGAGAGAAAAGGAGGCTGTCTTTAAAGGAAGCCATATGTTCCTTCATCTTTCGCTGCCATCGGTCCCACAGAAGTCGCCGACGCCAGATTGGACGGCCGCTCCAATCACAGAGCAGAACGGGGTTGATTATAGGGCAATCACTTAGATCGTGGAGATGACATCAGCAACCAGAAATTGGCTGCCTTTATTTGGTCTTGCGGGGGATGGCAGTGAGGAAGGCCTTGCCCCGGAGCACAATGACAGACCAGGGTAAACTGGGCTTAGAGAAGTTTTGGTGATAGCAGATGTAATTTCAAACAGGGTGAAAGGGCTGAAGTGCATTAAATGAAAGGATGAAAACATTGAAATTACGCACTGGCCATCGTGCAAGTATTATAGAGGCAAAATCTCCATCCGACAGTAGAAAAGAGTTGTTTATCACACTGTTGTGGCCAGGGCTCTATTGTCGTGTATTTCTATACTCTTGAACTTGAAATTACATAGACTCCTTTCCTCTGGCATGAACTCTTCACCTCATCTCTCTTTTATGGCTTCTCAGGCTAAAATGCATCCTTCCTCTCCTCCTCTTCTTTGTCCCGTCTCTCCTCCATCTCCACCTCCGTCCCCCTGCACCGCCACAACGCTGTCCTCCTCTGTTTTTTCCTCGCCAAAACCACAAGCCTGTACTAGAGCTGCAGACAAAGACACAAACACGAATTGGCAACCTCTGGGTCAAGCCCGCATGATAGAGACAGTCTCAGTGGCTGGAGGGAGGAATTCAAGCAAACGGACAAATACAGTTTTATTGCTACCTACCTAAAACAGTTAATTACATATGGTCACTGATGTGGAATCTTTTCTGTAGGCTGTCTGTGAACAAACTCTGCGGTTCTTTGCAAGCTGCCTATTTGACCTTCTCCGTGCATTTGCCTCACACTGGTTGCACTACATTGACACGTGCTGCGAGCTGAGGATATTCACAGGCAGAGGGACAAGGAGCTTCCAGTCCGAGGCAACAAAAGTCTCCTTGATCATATTCACAACAACCCCCTCAAACATGAAGTGTCACAGGCCGGTTAAGAGCACCACTCTTCTTGACACCATGCATGGGCCCTCTTATGCTCCTGCCCCACTTCCATGCTGCATAGACCGCTGCCAAACTAAAAATACTATGTTGTTTGTAGTTTCACTATACGGGGTGTCAAAACAGAGAGCTGCACATAGGGTCTGTGTGTTCGGTTTCAAAGGCAGCAAGACAACTCTACTGTGTGTGTGAGAAGGCAGTGTATGTATGCACTGAGGAGCACATCAACATAAACATCCACACAGTCATAGTATATGCAAGTAAGAGCGACAATTTTTTTGGAACTAGGTTGAGTTTTCGCAGCGTGAATGAAGGTATCAACCAAACGAGTTGGGCGCACGAATCATAATAATGGTGGTCTGTTGGTTGTTTGTCATCATCCTGTGTTACTTGACACAAAAAAGGACACACAATAATCTCGCCTGTCGACCATTATAAGTCAAGAATGAAAGCAGCTTATTAAGACCTACATTTGCATATTTTGTTAGGCAGCAGCCTCTAGTGGCTGTACTTGTTATAACAGCTAGCAACAAGGAAGTGACTAGAAGTAGTACAAAGAGTGATAAAAGTCCATCTAGGGTGGAGGTCAGGGACTTTCATTCAGGAGACCACTGTCCAAATCTAATGTGAAACCAGAGGTCAACGGTCAGTTCTTTTAGCTTGGTGGAAGTCACAACAAGTGCATGAAGGTGTTATGCCTCGATGTGGACACTAGGTGTTCTCTTTGCCTGTTTCTCTCTTGTCCCCCTTCCCTGCTCGTTTGGTTTCACCCACCTTTCTGATTGCCAGTCTCCTCCCTGATCTGGTTCACCTGGTGGTAGTGGGTGGTGTATTTATAGGTCCTGTGTTTCTTGTGTTAGTTGCCAGTTCGTCTTCTTGTCTCCGTGCAGAAACGTCCCAGCTCTGTTATCCATCGTTCCCTAAGTGTTTCCTGGTGTTCGACTTCGCCTGTGTCCGTACGACTTCATCTTTGCCTTCTCCCTGTCGGGTTTATCTGCCTTCGCTGATTGACCTCCTGTGTACCGACCTCCCTGCCTGCCTGATCCCCGTCTGGTTCGTCTGCCTTCGCTGAATGATCACCCGTGTACCGACTCCCTTGCCTGCATGCTCCCTGTCTGGTGTGTTTGCCTCGCTGACTGATCTCTTTGTGTAACGAACCGAACTTTCCCTAGTAAAGAACATTGCCCTGCCCAATCCCAAGTCTTGTCGTGCTATTGAGTCCGAACTATTGTTGTGGTTACCTGGTCGTGACATTAAGGAATGAAAGTTACTTAGGGAACCAAGGTACGTTTGAAATGGAAGTAGCAGAAGTATTATGATGTTTGCCCAAACCTCAATGTCTTCCAAAACCAATCCAAGTAATCGTTCTGCCTAAACTTTACCAAACAGCAAGCGGAACTGTTATACTGTGATTTTACCTCACAGATCTTGGGAGTTGCTGGTCTACTGCAGCCTTGGTTGGTTAGTTTCTCTGCAACTTTTGTTGTTGTAAGGGATTAATACAATTTAACCAACCTGACCAACCTGGAGCCCAGGGGCATGCAACTCGGACAAACAAGAAAAGTCTTTTTTGAGCTTCGAGTTCAAGGTCTCACAACTTTTCAGACAGCCACTTTTTTAAAGGCAACCAGTCATATACTAGATCAATCAGGACTCATCACCCATCACCATGGTCATCTCTCAGCAGACAAGAGCTTCATCCCAGCGTTCCCGAGCACAGAGCCTTTTTCTTCCTGAAAATACATTATGTGGACACGGGTTCATAGTCACTCTTGACCCACTAATTAATCAGCTGACAATGGGTGGTCACTATTTGAGGTAAGTCAGATTGTGCTTCAATTAAATCGTCAAACCTTGAATCTGTTCTACAGTGTCAAATTCATATCGATCTTCCTCCAGCCCATTCACCCCCAGTTTATCATATTCAGTCCCCAGGTCGAGCTCATCAGAGTCCCCCTTATCACATCTTCATCATCTCCATCCCATCAGCACCACCACCGTCCAGGCTACATCAGGGGGTTTCCTTCGCTACTCATGGCTTTACTCTCCCTCCTAAATTATAATGGCCATCAAAATAGTCGCAGTGCTTTGCGCATTCAGGGTCACAGTGGGCGGAACTGACATTGTTGGATTCAACAAAGGCATTAATTGCATTAACATTGCTTCAGTGAAAGTGTTTAACACAAAAGCATCCTGACAGAAAGTACCTTGCAACTTGCTGAAACCGACAATCACACATGCACACCCACTTCTCGCAGCACGTTTGCAGGTGCATGGGAATAAAAACATTTGCAGGTTTTGAATTTCCCTTCTCAGCTCTTTTTTCAGTCATAACACAGTTAGTTCCACCACTTTTTGTGTTGTTAAGATGTCTGCAACAGGATAGAAGCCTGTGAGGAGGGACTGTCAGGATATTCCGATCTGTGTGATTCATCACGTCGTTCCCCTTGAATGATCTTTCATCTTTGCATCTTTCAATTCAATTCACTTGCGGCTCCAGTAAACTGTTGGAATTTGATTCCGGTACAGTGTGTAACAGCTCGGTAACACGAATATCAGAACAAAAACAAGAATCACATCGCCACGAACACATCCGATTTAACAACACCACAGCTTCATAAAGATTGATGAGGGGCAATGACTCCTGCTGGAGGGTAGTAGCTGTATCAGGAGGTGAACCTGATGAAAGGATGTGAAATGGTTTTATGTGCTCTCTTGTTGCTATTCAGTACATTTCAATGAAAGGACCTCTCTGGCTTGAAGACAGAGTTTGTATCTGGTGACTAATCTCTAGAAATGAGAAGCATCTTTCTGTAATAAGAGCCGTGCTGGGAATTTGCTTGTGAACAGCCTCTGTTTCCCTCTTATGTCAAACGAGTTGAGTACCTTTCTAAGAGCAGAGAAGCAGTTCAGTGGAAACAAACACTGTTTTGGCAAAGGCAGCTGAAGTTGTCTTTAGCTCAGGCCTGGCTGGGTATGAATTTGCAGATGTAGCGAGAATCACTTGTCAGGAAAACCCGAGGAAGCTGAGGTTAATCAATGATAACAAACAACAATACTCCAGTAGACATTCAGTAGATCTGTTAATCTCAACTTCAAAAACTGCAAACTAATCAAAAGCCCTGCTGGTCGCAATATGTTGTCCAGACAGGTTTTTTGGATGCAGATTGTGCAACAACAACACTACAGCGTCATTATAGCTTACATGTGAACATTTTCAGTATTTATAAAATCAGAAAACTGCAAGGAAACAATAAAATGACACTTTAGAGGTGAGTTTGAATTCAAGGGTCGGAACTGCCAGAGCTGCAAATGAGTAGATACACAATGTAGAAGAGCCACTTTAATTTCACACAGACTAAAGTGAAACCTATCAGCTCCGCCGCCGTGGTGGATCAGAGACGGACCGAACACAGATCTGGTGGAATTTAAGAGCAGCTACTTGCATTAATAACACCAACCCAGACTGCACAAGGTTAGCCATACACGTAGTGAGAAATATGTGTAGTTGTGGAAAGTTACAATTACTTATGGATTGTATTCAAGAACAATTTTAAGGTACTTGTTCCTTCCCTGAGTATTTCCATTTAATGCTGCTTTATACTTCTACTCCATTATTATTCAGAGGCAAATGCACATTTAATTCCACTTTATAAATTTAACAAATTAAATGCTACTTTCTTGATGATGAACACATTAATGTATAAATACTCATGAACCAATATTATAATCTTTATGAAATATGCCTTTCTTCATAAATAGTACTTTTACTATTGGTACTTTAAATATATTTTGATGCCAATATTTCTGTGCTTTTACTTAAACTGGCAATAGACGACTTTTTTGCACAGTAATACTAAAAAACCTTGTGTTCAACTTTGCCACACAGTCTGCCATCGAGCAAAACGTTTCCCAGAAAGATGAAGCTGATATTATATGATGAAGGAAAAACGCGTCTGTCATTCTGCATCACATACAGGAAGAGGCATTGTTTTCCCCGGTCACAATCCCCCAGTAACGGTAGCAGCTGGAATTACTGTGGAAACTCTAGAGTGCAAATGAAAAAGCACCCCGCTGATGGAGGAGACAAAGAAGAGGTACGCCTCGGTAAAACAAGGGTGACGGACGAGGATATGCGTGATTTAGAGAGCACCTCTGTTCTTTCTGTTTCGGTCTGTTCCCCCGCTGACACGTATGTTTTTTCATCTCGCCAGAGTGTCTCAAGGCAGTACAAAATCTACATTCTTTCTACTAGATCAGTAAGTCACAAAACCTACCGACTTATTAAAAATAACCACGTTTTACTCTTCTGAGCACTTCTTCCATCTCTGGACATGTCTGTGCTCCAACCCACCAACAGGCAACAAGGCACAGCAGCTCCTTCACACAGGTCACATTAGCATAAAGAATAAAAACAGTGAGGTTGGCAAGAATACAAACTGTTTGACTGCTGCAGAAGTTCAGAGCACCGTCACACTCATCTGGTTATTATATTTGTAACATCATGTTTTCTCAAAACATGCCACACACTGGACATATACCAGACGTGTTAGTGTAAAACGTCATAGTGGATGGCTGCAGTGCATAAGGCATAGCTTCACTTGTAAAAAAAACTGCATCCATACACGATGCTGTGAGTGATATTGACAGCCACACAGGATCACGGAGAGAGACTGGATACGTTTGATTTTTTGCTGACACAAATATTACCGTAACAATTACAATTATTATCATACATTATAATAGATGATCTCTGCAGTGAGAGTCTCAAATGGCTAAAGAGAATATACATAAAATCATGCAGTTTTAAATCTAAATTCAGAAAGGTTATATGGTGGCACAAGGATAGCAAAACCAAACTTCATTGTCCTCACTCCATTATCAATTTACTCAATCTAAGTTTGAACAGGCCAGGAAGCTCCAGCCAGTGTTTTGTGTAAGCCATGGGAGAGAGGACGGAGCTGTGTCACCGTGTTAATACCTACTTGTGCTCATTTCCCAAGGGGACTAATCTCACCCGGTGGGAAACGGATCCTGATCCACTTAGCAGGCTGAGAAGAAGCTTGGTTTGTTTCGTCTCTGCTCGTCATCACTTTCTCCTGTCTCCTACTTCATTAACTGGAGAGAATGTCCATTTATTCTGATAGAATCTTCTGTTATTGATAATTTACTGATTTCAGTAAGCATAAGATGATGAAAAGGACGATTAGATTGATGCTTTATGGTCTGTTTGGATGATCCAAAATCCACTCATCAATTTTCAGTGAGGGCTCTAGATCTCGAAGGAAGATAAAAACACTCAAGCTCAAGAACAAGCTAACACAGTGACACAGCAGGGGAAACAGATATGGATCAAGTTAAAGATCAGCATGTCCTGCAGTACTGACCAAAGATCATGTCTCTTCCCATGGCAGCTGTATGAATGGGACACGCAGCCTAGAGGTCCAGGACCAGCAACACCACTACAGGCCCCCGGGGTGTCCTTGACACATCACATCCATGTACCAGTGCACATTCACATCCAGCTCAGTGCAGACAGACATTAGATCACAAGGTTATAATTATGTTATGGAGAGCTGGAAGCTTCGAGATATGACGATGGTGCTCGCGTAACCAGTAGGAATCATTCCATCACAGCAAAATTCCAGCAAGCACTCAAATGGAAAGTGTTTCTCAACATCAACCCCAAAAAGTACAACTATTTCAACTTTTCCAGTGATTCAACAGGACAACACAGGTATATTTCAGACACTTACTTCAAGTAATTGACCATTTATAGCGCACATTTCGGGTGGAAAATACGCTGCTCTTTGCTGGAGCGCTAAGAGAATGTACTAGGGTTCTGTTGAGTGGTGTCTATTATCTGAAGCAGGCAGCTGTTTTCAGGAAACAAGATGCAAAAACCCAGTGCACACCATCAGCACAGCACCAAACAGCAGACAGACACAGTGAAGAGGTAAACAGCGTTGAGCATTTAGCATCAAGAGTCAGATATTTTCTCAGGAGTTGGTAAAGACCAAAGCTAAAAGAGCTTAAAGGTGCCATATGTTAAAACTGGCCACTGGCAGATACATACTCCAAACAAATAGGGGGCAGCATATCAGCACAATAACCACTAACTGCTGTTAACAGTAGCTGCCTTTGCTATTTAGCCCAGTTAGCTGTGCTTCTAGTGGCTGGGATTGCGAGATCAGAGTCCCGGGGGAGTGTGAGTTGATACATTGCTAGCACAGGAGCTTTTGAGGGCTAGCTGGTTAGCATGCTAACTTCAGTATATATTTCTGCAATACAATACATAGGCATAACATGAAGACTGCTCAAATTCTGATAATAATTTTTGTTTCACATAATTTTTGTTTCCTGAAAAGAAATAGTATCATCACATATCTGGCAGTATTAAAAATGCTGCATGTAACCCATCTGGCACATTGCTATTGTTTTGATTTATCTTAAACAGTCCTTCACAGTTGCTAAAATCTAATATCTTTTCGGATTTTCTTCACATAAATTCATAATTGACAGGCATGAATGAGTCACTTGCGGTCACATCTTTTTTTGCGCAGTCTGCAACTTTATGACATTAGCATCAAAAGCCTTGGTATAACAATGTGGTGCGTCAGCGCAAAACTCAGTGCACGACAACTACCACCAGAAAGAATATAACTGATCCCACAGCGTCACAAACCCCTGCCAAAAAAATAAATAAAACGAAATAAATGTGATTTAGTGAACACAGATCTTATCCTGTCATGCACTGACACAAATATTGAGATGATTAAGGAAACGGTGAGTTTGATGACCAGTCTTGTTCCCCACCAATAATACTTAAGTAGGTGCAGGCACTGAGCAAAACAGCTAATGGGGATCCAAATAAAAAAAATAAACAATGCAGCTATTTTCGTCTTAGTCCCGGTGGTTCAGTGCTCCTCCAAACCGATTGAAGCTGAAATGTAAAACACATTGTGTCGAGTGCATCAAAGGGTTTCTCTTCAGTCAGAGCAAACAGCAATACTACTCAGTTCCATCGCGTCCACAAAAAAACTTGAAATGTATAAAACATCAGGCTTTAAGAGAAAAGACCAACCACTTCATCCTTAAAGCATCATTTCCATCAAGTGGCTATAAGCTGGATCACTGTAATGTTATGTCAGTCATCTTTTTTTTCAGCCATTCTTAATGTTGCCAATTACCACACGAACTGGCTTAATCACAGCCTTGTGTTGGCAGTTGTGACACTGCATAAAGTCACAACCACTGAGACCGCCTGTGAAAGCAAAAACCCTCTTATGAGTCTATCATGCTGTTCTGTACTCTGACTCAACACCAGCCACTGAATTCCCCTTTTCATTTTCACTTAAATACCCAAATCGAAGCTGACACTTTATATTTGGTCCATATTAATCCAGGAAACCAGGACCAGGAATTTTCCACCATAATATATCCCATGTCCCTGTCGTGCAGCGCCAGAGCAGTAAATAAAGGGACTCAGACTGCGAGCATGTCTTTTGTGGGCATTAGAGCGCTGGCACATGTGAGCGGTGTGATTTCATGCCTGTGTGTAAAATGAAGCCGAAAGTAACATTGCTTTAAAAAAATACAAGAGACTGTGTGGCCACAAACGTCTGTCTAAATCCACTTTGTCAACTCCTGTGCTCTCTCCTTCCATACTTAATGCAGTGGGCCCTTGAGAAGCAGAAGAATCATAACTCTCAGAGCATCTTCACAGTCCTTCGCTTATCATGCCGCCATCATGTTTTAGCTCACTGTCAGCTGAGCCATGCCTAATCAGGGAAAACACAAAAGGCCTCTCAGGTAACCAGCCTCACGAGATGTGTAAGAAAAACATCCTCCAGGCTTATCCTCATGGCACAGTGTAGCGTGAGTGAAATTGTGATCTGTGATTTTCCTGAGTGCACTGTAGCAGAAAGTGTGGATGTGCTCTCGGCTTCAGAGTCACAGCAAACTAGCAGATGTATCAAATGAGAATCACCTCAACTTATGTGTCAAATTTGTGGCCATGAAGTAAGGATAGATTATAGGAAGATATAATGTGGTTCTGTTAATTTGGCAAAAAAACTCAAATCGTGACATGATAGTAAATCTCTGGTGAGTCATTTCAAAAAGTAAAAAAATGTAGATTATAATAGATTTATTATAGTTATATAAATACAATAAAAATGCTATCATGCTTAATCTTGTTTTCTATGAGTTTTGTCTTGTTTTCAGCAAATAAATTACACCCATGTGGAGGTATAGGTGGAGAGAATGTCTGTAACCATAACTGTAAAAAAAAAAAAAAAAAAAAAAAAAAACATATAGAAGAACAATTACACCTAATGAATGGTGAAACGGTAACTAGATGGACTGCAAAACAAAATATCTACAAACATCTGTGCTTTATTGTTTACATTTTCACATTCGCATGTACATTAATATTTCATGGTTATCATGATTGTCAACACTGGTATATTGTGACACTTATAAAAGAGGTTAAAAGGGGGGGGGGGGGGGGGGTTAGTAACATTTAGAATGAAACATATGGCCACAAACTGAACTGATTTATATATTTTTTTATGATAACAATGGATTGTAAAAGTGTCACTTGTAGTGAGAAGCCCAGGGAGAATTGTTACCTATCTTGAGTTCACCTCCGCTCAACAGAGCATTTTAGCATCGCTCAAGTCATTGTTGTGGTTTTATGGCCCGTAACTTTATTGTTTTGCTTCAGTCTCACTGCTCTCATCAACCTTCTTTCCAGCTGTAACTGGCAGACACACTTTATACTACCTGCCCACGTCAAACAGCTGCAAAAGCTACCAACTTGTGTACACAGAGAAAATGGTTGCGTCTTTAGTCACTGACCATGCAGATATTTTCATAATTTTGTAGTTTTATCCTCCTGTGTCTTGTTGTCACTTTCCACCTCCTGCTCACAAGTATTCCCAGTGTTCTGTTTCCCTACTCGTTAACACTGCCCTGTTCCCGTTGTCTCTCCAACTGCACTTCATCCCCTCATTAGTTAGGTTGTATTCAAACCTGTGCTGTCCCCTCACTCTTTGTTGGTTTATCTGTTTTCATCCATGCCTCTCCTGCTGTTCTGCAGGCGTGTTCCCTGTGTTCCCAATTTGTTCCTTGTGGTTTCCTGGTTTGTCTTTAGTTTTTGTATTACAGCCAATGACTTTGGAGACGACAAGACAGCAGAGACATTTTTGGACCTTTTCTTTATCACTTATTACAATAAAAGCTGTATAGTATAATACTGTACATTTTACAGCACAAAAAAACTGCATAATGGTGCAAAATGCATCTCATAAGTTATTTACATTTTAGTATTGTGAACAAAAGGGGTATTGGACATGCCCTTAGTGTCTCCAGTGTAAATGACACCTATGGCTCTAACATTCATCAATGCTGAGACCACCGATTTGGTCAATGCAGAATGATCACCCAGCAATTTCTACAGTGTGTAATGTAAGCAACAATTTCAGCTATGCACTACAGTTTCAATAAAAGCTGCTTTCTATTGTGTTTTCTGTTGAAGGGTTTGTTCACTTAAATTACAAGAAACAATAGAAACATATCCTTTTTCCCTGTGGGGCTTCTTACAGATCTGTAAAAATGTGCAATATTGGAGGTAAATGCAAATATGTTTGCTGTGTTGAATGAATTAAAAAAAACGTTTTTTGGAAAACTCAACGGCAAGACGGCTTTCCAGAAACTGTCTTGGTTACACAAGATAATCAACAGACCCTGTGATAGTTTTCATTTGGACTTTGGAGCTCATATTCTGCACAGATTTTAAAGCCCTCTGATGCATATTTGTGATTTCGGCCAGCATAAATAACATTTACCTGACCATTTTCTTTAGACAGCACAATATAGTGAAATGTGTCGAGAGTGAGATCTGTGATTTATCCTCAGTAACCGTAACATCTTTTCTGGAAGGCTTTTCCGATGTTTCCAAAGCTTTGAGCACCACGAACAAAATTCCGTTCACCTTCGCTGCCAGAAAATCTCCATGCTCGATATCTTGAAACCTGGCAAAGCAATCGACATACCATCACAGTAAGTGTAAGTGGGGGAAAATATGTGGTTTTGAGATTCAGATGAAGTGACCCTTTAAAGCCTGTCAGTCATTTCACATCGCAATAGTTAGCAGACTGGCAGAGGGGAGCAATAAATGATAACACACGGTGCATATTTCTGCAACGTGACTAACGCAGTCTTCATCTGTTATAAATCATGTCATCAGATCAGTTCTACAGCTGTGAGAGAGGGAGACAGATTTAAGAGTCTCCGTGGCTCTACGTTAGTCATTTTCCTCTTTATGGACATAGTGTGTGACAGTGCCACTGTTGCCACTGTTTCCACCCCCGTGACACCATATGTACCCACCACATCTGACCGTCAGTAATTCCCCACCTGCCATAACTCAGAGGGGATTTCTGTTATTGGTAATGACAAGACATGGCACGGGCGTAAAAAAAGGGAAGACACGAATGGATGTAAAATAGTGATAAGTGGTGAGAAGCGGCAGACTATATTCACCTAAGGAAACCACGTCTGCTGGGCTCTCCATATGTCAGCCATATGCGCGTGTCTGAGCTTCCAACTCGGCTTTCATCAAGCAATCCGAGGAATGTTAATGAAAGTGCCGCTGAATGAAGGCGAATGGGGAAATGCAAAAATGACGGAAACGGTGAGACGTTAATGTCAGACCACGTGAATATTTGACCCTGTGCCATGATTTTTGTTTTTTTTGTTTCGACTTTGGCACACAGATATTTCAGCCTGTCACTGTACAGTAAAAGTTAAACTTTTGCTTACCTGCTTTCATGATTGACAACACCGATATTAACAGATGATTAAAGTTGTAAACATGGAGATATTCCCTCACTCTCTTATAGCCATAAAATGCTGTGCATGCTCCGACCTGCTGTGAAATGACATGGCCTCGGTGCTTCAACAAATTATTATCTTCCTCTATTTACCTAAAAAGCAATGGCAGTATAAGCATTAGACTTTCAAAGTATAAAAACAACTTTGGCCAACTGCAAATGCCTAATAATTTAAACTAAAAACACTTTTGATATTATACAGCTTGTTAAGAGGCCAGCTTGGATGTCGTTGACGACATGACAGTGAGGGAGGACGGAGTGCACCCAGCGATGATTCATGTCAGAAGACATATGAGGTCCAGATGAGATTATGAAGAAGCCAAACCACACAGACAGTAAAGGGGAGAGACCTGTGAGACCAAACAGCTTTTGCCTTTAAACTATAAAAGAATTATATCTAGTGTATGATAAGTAACATTTAAATTAAATGTCCACCGTTTATACCTACACTATCTATGTAGGCTGACAGGAGCAACAGACACACCTTTACCCCCTCCCCCAAAGGTATATCTAGATTAATGACGTTTAAACGGATTACACTGTATGTACATACATATGGATGGTGAAGAGATGTGCCTACACGCAGAAGCTGCAGGCACTGAAGGGCTAATCTGTTCTGTACCATGGCCTCCTATTAATGCGCTACTTATACACATAAGAGCATTTAAGAGGAGTGAATTGCACTTAGCAGCAACACTAGCAAGATGTCCAGTGGTTAATGGCTAACAGCTAATTAGCTCTTTCATGGCATGAAGGAGGCAAGAATGTTTTGGAAACACAGAGAGAGATCAAATCAGAGAGTTTAATGTCTTAATATATTCAAAGATAGTTCCCTATATTTTTTTTTTTATTTTTTTTTAAACCGAAAGATACAAAATGTAAAAGAATAGTTGGACATTCGGGGAAATATGTTTATTAATACAGTAAATAGTATCTTAGTATAAACACTGGAAGAAGCGAACCATCTCTCTTTAAGTAGCATGTAACCACAAAGGATTAAAGGATTATGTGTATAGATTCAACAAACAAGATACAGCATTTATTAGTTAGCTTTAGAGGTACTGGTGGGTAGCCTATGTTTTCCAAAAGGTCCAGTGTGCTGGATTTAGGTGTATGTAAGGGCAGAAAATCTATATATTATTCATAATTATGTTTATATGTGTATACATGTGTATAATGTGTACCTAAAAATAAGAATCTAAAATAAGAAAATAAGAGGGAACTGTTCCTCCTCCAGGGTTGATTGGACCACTTTTTCAGCAGATTTTTATGTTTTGTCCGTGAATTAGTTTAACCTTTTTTTCCATACAATTATGGTACATCAAGCCCCAAGAACGCAAGCACACAAACACACAGGGCCTCGTTCTCAGCTCTGCTAGTTAGCGAAGCAAACCAGATAATAACAAATGTCTTGTTATTTTCGAAACTCGGGCGGTAAAACTTCTGCAATTTAAACATGCAAACTAAGAATTAACAGGATAAGGTATGTCCTTCGAAACAAGATGAACAAAAATACACAGGCAATTTACACATGTATTTACTGTGAAGAATTGATTAAAACGTAGCAATGCAACCTTATAAGATTTCAGTTGAAACATGTAATGGCATTACCTACTGTGTTATGGTGAAACCATTACATCCACAGGCAGAGAGGAAGAAGTGATATCTACAAGTGAGTTGATGTAATGTTAACAAAGCTAGATTATATTTATGATGGTACAATGTTTCTACTTACATAGGGCCATGTTAGGACCAAAGTGGAATGACTTTTTAAGGAAAACTAGTCCAATAGCAATACTGTTGGATGGTGAAAGCAATATTGTTTGGAATGGACATATTTTGAGTAAGGCTGGTTTTGATTGGTCACTGGGCAGGTTTTGTCACTCGGACCTGGCAACCCTGTCCTCTTCCACTGAGTTTGCCATGCTGTACTTCCATTGTTAACCAGAGCGGGAACAATCCAAACACTGGCTGTAGAGTGAGGCATTTGCATTTTGTGCGTTTTAGCCACCGCCATAGATGAGGGGGAGATGAGGAATTTTGCTGGTTGCAACTGCACTACCAGATGTCAATAAATCCTACACACTGCAGCTATAATTTCCTACACATACATTTCTACCTAGTTCACTTAATCTAAATTACGGGTCAATAGGGCAATTGTTGGCCTTCAAAAAATGCATTTTCTTTAAACAATTTGAAAGACAGACTGTTAATATGTGCCCCTGTAAAATACAGTCTCACGCTATGCTTTCCAACAGTTTTAATTGACAACACTGAATTCTGGACTGCTGCTAATCTGTACTTTTGGCTGTGTTCATCCTGGAAGAAGCTGTGCACCTTCAGTTTTTCACTAGAATTTGGATTTAACACCAGTAAAGTATTTGTTTTCTCTGTCCTGGCTGCAAGAACCATTTCCCTTCCACTCACAAAGGATTCTGTGTTTCTCATTTTCCAAAAGGATATTTATCATAGTTCTAGAAGGCCAAATCAATTGCTCCATTACAGTGTGTTAAAGACCAGAGTAGTTATTTTCTCAGTACAAAAGCTCTCCTTTACTTTGCACCATTATAAATAATATGAAACCATATTTTGAATAAGGCCTGTGTTGAATTCCTGGCCCAACAGTGAGGAAGTGAATGTTGAAAAGGAATTAGGCGCACCCGCCCTCTCTCATGGCTAATGTTGACATGCTCCTGAGCAACTTTATTTCAGTAACATTACTTTAGTGAAGGTGTGTGCAAGTCAGTAGGAGAATCTGGAAAAATATGACTTATACTTATGTTCTTGTCATATAATAACAAGATAATAAATTAGAACGTTTCATGGTGTTGTTGAGTTTTAATACTAGGGAATCCAATTTTGAATGTTGTTTTGGTGTTTACATTATAGATTTCTGTACACTGTAAAATGTCAGAATCCATTAAACCAACTTAGTAGTCATGACAGTGGCATAGGTCTTGGCATGGCAATGTTGGACATGGCAGTGCAGCCCACCATTTTTTACCCAGATTGGAATTTTCAGTGGCAACTGGATGGACCAAGCCCCCAGGAAGAGGGCCAGACTTTGAAGCCAGTTTTCGTAGTGGCTGTCAGGGACCAAACAGAAAAGGCTCAAGAACACAAGGTGTAAATGTAAAAAACATTACATGGTCAGGTGATGACTGCAGCCAAAAATACTTTTTCCTTAACACTGTGAAAGAAGCATTTGCAAATCAGCGGAAACAAATATTTGGAGTACCACAACCCTTGTGAAATGATTTTACTGTCATAACTAGGGCCATTCAAATGATAAACCCATTTGGAAAGTCTAGAAGAGCTGCACGCATAAATTATTCATCCACATTCAAGTTAGCCTGGTGTTAGGCTGGAAGTTATGTTGTATGGGCTGCATAGAAGATCCTTGAATTTTCATATTTGGGATGTTGAGCGTCCTTCGCTTCAAAAAGCCACTGAGCTGCTTTCATAGGAATGAACAGGATCTGCCTCCAACACTGTGTCCAGATGTAATATAATGTCCCTGGGATGGATTGCGCAAAACTTGATAAAGACATTCATGGTTTCCAAAAGATTCATCTTTTGGAAACCATGAATGTCTTTAGTGCTAGAAGGAAAATTCAGCGAATCACCAATGTCATCATAATGACTTTGGTATTTTGCTGATGATTTTGGTGATTCGGTGATTCACTGAATTTTCCCTCTGGCTCTACCAGCAGTTGCACCATCAGGTTTACATTTGTGGTTTTGGGTGAAATGTCTCAAAAACAGCTTTCGTGATCCCTTGACTTTTTATCCAACACCATCATCAGGTTACTCTGTCCAATACTAACACCACAAAACTGATGACGTAACAACTGAAGCAACGTTTTGCATGCTAACATGCTAAACTTGTGTGGTGACTGCATGCTTTATCTTCTTTCTTGAGTTACTTAGCCTAGTTCATTCATGTCAGTTTTATATCAGGTTGACTGAAAAATCTAGTTGCCTCATCAAGAACTAGCAGTCATAGTTTCAGTCTTGTAGATCAATGATAGGTTGATAAAATGTCAAAATGATGACATAAATGCACAGAATGTATTTCTTCTGATAGGGGTCTCTCAATCAAAACAAGACACAAATAGCTTGGGTTCATGGGAGTTGTGTTCATTGTAAAACAATCACTATTTTTGATGGAAGTCTATCTGCATCATTCAAAGGGTAATGCGTTACCTTTATTCATGTTACGTTTAGTCTCGTTTGCCAATTTCCTTCCTCACTCTCGGACTCTCAACAGGAAGTTACAGCAATAGATGACTAAATTACATGAAACCACTACCTCAAGTAAAATTATGGATTTCTATGGGTTCGAACTTTTGAGATATTATAAGTACACAACTCACAACATTTGCAATAAAGATCTAGTAGTTTTATGTTTTATTAGCATTATACTTACCCAGCATAGCCAGCATAAGCAAAGAAAATTCAAGAATGGAAGTGTTATAGAAATTATGTGTCCTTTTACACTTATGTGTATACATCTCCCAATGATGCACTTTGAAGATAGGTATCCACATAATTTTCCTATTTACAGAGTGGAAAGTTGTCAACAACAAAAAAGTTTGTGTCAAATTATGATCATATTTCAAAACAGGAAGTTAGGAAGCTCCAGGGCAAAGACCTTCTGACTTCCCATATGTTGTGTACTGCATCAACAACTCGCCTCCAGAGAAACCTCAGAACTTCCCCTGTACTGTTCCCCTCTGTGTGTGTGTGTCCAGTCCTTTGTTCCTCAGTCCAGAAAGCCCCAATATGAAAATGAATAGCTGTGTGGCGGTTCCTGTAAGTTATAATATGCAATGTTTAAGCGTAGCTGCTATCTGTCACCGCCTACGAGCGGTCTGGCCAGACATTCTACGAGATATTCCATCACACCAAACTCATTTCATTTTTCCACTCCTCCCTGACTTCTCAGGCCTGTGACACTGTAAATAGTAATCCGTGAGGCTTCCGTCAGCCTGAAGATTGTGATTCCTGGAGCTTTCCTCTCTGTTTCCGAGCATTCCTCCTTTTGATGGTTGCACTGGCGTTTATGAGCACGGAAAGTTCCTACCTAATTAGGGGTGCCATGGGGAAAAGTCTTTGGGAAAGTGTAGGCCTGTCCACATCTCAAGAGCGGCCAGTGCACCGCAGGAGCAGAGAGAAAAAAGTCGCTGATCCATATCACGGCTGTATAAACCTGACTCAGTGACTGGTGGATGGCTCTGTCTTGTTTTCTCAAGGGGACTGGACAGTGAGCTAGTTCAATATGAGGGGAACTCAGAAGATGACCTCAGATGGGAGAGTGCCAGGCAGACAAAACCCCACTTTGGATCTCTTTGTCCTCTCCAAAAGGCCAAAGGCACTTAATAATGTGAGCGCTGTACCAACGAACACTCCCTCTCAGTTGAGACCAGCTCAAAAAGTCATTGATAAAGTGAAAATGCCTCAAACCGAGAGTTTATTAGCCATCGGCTGTGTACAAAGGCCCAGCTGCCCTGAATGGAAATGATTAACTTGGCTGGCCCCAGGTGATGCTCGCCCATGCATCCAGTCTCATTAGTCAGCACCATCTTCCTGTCAGACTCGCTGCCGGCACAGCTCGAGATTCAGAACGAGCTGTTGCCGGGAAACTGCAACCCTGTTAAACATGTACAGTATGAATTAGAAGTCAGCAGAGAGCAGAAGAATAAACAGCTCCGTGGAGGTGATTAGGTGTCCAGAGATTCACACAGGACGCAGAGTGTGAGAGTGTGACCTGTGCTGATGAGAGGTGTAACCACTGACTTCCTCAACTTGACTTAAATAGTACAGCCACAGAGATGGAGTCACATGTAAGCCTGCAAAAAACACCTTTTATTCTCAGAAATACACTGTTATGACTTCTTAGTTCAACTAAATAAGAAAAACTGAGTGTGTTTCTTGTTCATCTCTTAGTGAATGTAATCATTCAGAAAATAAATAAATAGTAATAATAATAACAATAATAATAATAATGATAATAATCACTACAAAAACAGCAGGAACACCAAAGTCCACTTTAACTCACAAATAGCCAGAAGCAAAAATTAGCTTTGGGCTCCACTACAAGATAAAGCCTCTGGTTTAGTCAATGTAGCAGCAAATTTAAGGCCTTAATCTTTTCAGTTTCAGCCTAAGTGCTATGTATTGCCAAACAGATTAGCAGTTAGTAAAATGACCAGACATGTCACACAGTGAACCTGGATCATCAGGACCTGCTTATTCCAGTTAACAATCAAGCCTTTGAGAACACTGATTCTGGAAAGAGACATTGCTGTTGACTTTTTTCAAGTGAAGGAGTTTTCAATACTGTGAGCACCACACGAAAAAATATATTTGCCCCAGTTGCTTCTCCTGCTCCTCTTCTTCATTGGTTTTAATGTCAGATTAAAAATCCATTGTATAGGAGTACATAACATCACACTATTCAAATGAAAATGGGACAGGCAGCGCCAAAAATAGGTAATGGAAATGTGATGCGATTAATGTTGATATTGTGGCAGACCACCATAAATAACTGAATGTGTGGGGAACACTGAAGTGGAGTAGGATATATGAGAGACAGATCATCACTGTTCAAGTTCAGACTTTGTTACATGCCTTTTCTAACCTCTGTCCTGTTGTCTCTCCAGTCTGCAGTAAAGGCTTGACATGCCTTTGATAGGTTGTTCTCACTCTTAAGTGTATTTTTATAAGTAATTAGCCTCATGGTGATGACACCAGATGCTCATTATTTTCTGTATTATATTTTCTACCAAACCTAGTTCACACTTTTGTGTTTTTGATTCCAAAGAGCAGTATGCATTTTCTGTACAGTATTATTACACAGTATATTACATTATTATAACTCATGCACTAATGTAGCAGGAACAATATTTGACAATTGAGCAAAAACAATAGAATGTCTTTGGTCTTTCGGTTATTAAGAGCTAAAACAGTGAAGAAAAAATATTTGAACTGCACCTTTTTAGAGCATTTGACTGACTATGGCACTGATCAACAAAAATGGCTCATTCTCTTTTTCTGTTAACAGCAGTTTGTTATATCAAGTTTGAAGTTTTCTATTGCAGCGGTGTGAGTTCTTATTCCACTGGCTGATTCGTTGAAGTTTTCACATTGCAAACCAGCAGGCCACACTACCGGTTTGTATAGTTCAGAGGTCTCGTCTAAATGTGTGCCTCAGTGTGTGCTGAGGAGAGCACCGGGGTCACGTGCTAAACTGCTGCAGCTTCTGTGTGATTAATGGATCAGAAAGGTAAATAGTGGCAGATCTTCAGGACGGTATTGAACAGACAGGATGTTGTTCCCTCGCTCCCACGGCTTCCACAGATTTCCCTGTGGATCACACTGCTGCCGCTGAAGGAATTTAACACAGAGGTGATGTTCCTTCCTTAAGGGAAAGGAAAAACTCATAATTAATCTTCTCTTTCCTGCGAGAAAAGTTGACAGGTTTGCTTATAATCTCTGGTCTTTCCATTTCCTCGTCTGGAATCAACGGCAGACCATGAAGAGTCTTAAATAACAATTTCCTCTTAGTCAACATGACAGATGTTGACGATGACAATGGCTGCAGCAGTAACGGCGGAGGTGTTGGGGAATGGGCTGGTTCCATGGGGCAAAGGTTTCTCACATATATTCTGCTGTTGGAGAGCGAAACATCATCATAGTCCAAAGAAAGTGAAAAACACCTGCAGTCAGTCCTGGTCCACACTTAAGTACTTTGCCACAATATCCTGCTCCTGTGTTATTAATGGGTTTTTTTCACCTGCTAAATGTCACTGACTAAAGCCAACAGATTGTCGATGCAACTCGAGGACACAGTCCTTGGATCAAATGTTACCAACAAGGTAATTTCTCTATTCCTGATGCTTTGTTTAATTAATGAGGGCTTTATGTTTGTAGGAATGGTGCTCTATAAATAAAGTTGAGTAAGGTTGTAAACAAACCAACAGTTTTGTGGGTAAAACTGCCAATTGTTTGTACCAGCAGTACATGTAATAGGCAAACTGACTACTGTTTGTAACATAAATGAAGTAAGAGTAGGGCCCAGTCCCATTTCCAAGCTATACCCCTACCCCTTGTTTTTTGAATGCCCCCATGCCACTCAAAACAGAGGCTGTTTAAAAAAAAAAACAACCTCTGCTTATGAAATTGACAACCCTTCAAGACCCTCATACGTCATCAGTTGGCACTGATGGCATTTAAAATGTGACCGGAATTTTCCAAAATGGTGTCTTCCACTGTGTTGACTTCTCTCGTGTTACTGTGGCAATCCTGGTATTATCACAATACCATTTATCAGATTAAAATAGAAAAGCCTGGATGCACACTAATTATTCAAAGCTCCATGCTATCAGTCAAGCTGTCAAATAAAAAAGAACACTGCTTGTTACTGGCTGCTAACGTAGCGGTGCTTTATAACATTAGTGGTATCAAGTGCAACAACTTCGCCACTGGACTTTAAATTTTAGGGGTCATATGACATCAATGCAACATTGAAATACGTCAAAATGGGAAATTGTCATGCAAAAATAAGTCATAACAATGTAGCATCAGGTCAACTAGCATCCACACATATACAGTTTGATGTTTATATAATTCATAAAATCGCTCAAAAAGTGATCCAACATTGTTCACAGCTGTCGTAGTTGTTACAGTTGTGACGTGCACTTTTTAAAACTATCTATTTAAACTATTTACTACTTACTTACTACTTACTTGTGTTTTTGGTGTAGACAGCTTCTTGCAAAGGTGACATTTGAGATTCCTGTACCAATTAAGAACTGCCATGCAAAGCCCTATATTTTTTTATTTTTGATTTATGATCCTCAAAGTTATATTTCAAAAGCAATCCAGGACTTGGGGATACTTAAAGACAATAGTGAGGCAGTGGAAAAGATTAAAATCAGGATAAGGAAACACAAAGAGACAGAGAAGGAAAACAGAGAGGCTCATGAAGGTCCCATCACTCTCTATATACTGACCGACATGTGTGAGCTATTACACTCAGGTTTCCTTGACAGGAAAAGTGTTGCTCAAGTGAATTGGAAGCGTGGTTCATGCACCCCAGCAGCAGCATAAAACTTAATGCGATAGAGCGGGCCGCACACATCGGTCTGATATTCTCCATGACAGACTGGCAGAGGAAGATGAATCTCAACCCAGGCCACGATCAATCCTTCAGCCTTTCTGATTCTGGAAACTCCAATCGGCCGCCAAATAAATGTTTCCTAAGTGACGGCCTGACACAAACGCGCAAACGTGTTCCTCATCAAAAGACAATGACTCAGGCCTATTTAGATGAAAGGGTCATCATACCATTTTTAAGTGTCTGTCATTTTTATGAGGGGATATTAATCAGATGGTGGAAGTCAGAGATCAGAGGAATAGAAACAGTTATTGTCCAAGTTAAATAATTGTTTGTTGGCAAACTCTGTGACTCTGAAACAATGATTTTTTTGGTGTTGCCTTCACACTGCATGACGAAATAGAGGGTTGGAGTGAAATGAGTTCCATAACATGTTGTGATAATTTATTCACTGCTATCATCAAGGAATCAGTAGACACTTGGGGTTTCAGATATTAGGATCACAAAACAACATCTGTTGGTTGGAAGGCTACGCTTTTTTATTTCTTTGTGAAGCCAGGAAATACATTTCTGGACACTTTCTTGGCGTATACACCAAGGTAAAGACACCCTGTCAGAAAAACAAAAAAGTGATAAAATTTTTTTGCCCACTCAGATATTTTTAAATTGAATTTGATCCTTAACATATTTTTTATTTGCGATCGATAAAGTAGAGTAACAATTGACCCCTATAAGTTACACCATTTATCTGTTAGAACTGACACATTCAAACAAGTCTTTAGCGGCTATAGCCTAAACATTTTATTACATTTAGATCAGACGCTAATCATCTGAGACAGGTGTAGGAAGTCAGACTTTATATCAATTCTCCATCACATAGTTGTCTTCAAATAAGAACACTTTGAAAAAGTAAGGTCTCCTTAAAAATACACTTACAAATGTTGTAACGCTGTCTTGACCTGGCTTTGCAGCCCTCCCTCCTTCTCGCCAAGACCGTCCACTCCACCTCCAGATATGAAACTCAGGTCATAAACATGACATGTGAACGTGATATAGTGCAGAAATACAAATGTTATCATATCAGTAAATGTTACCTGGCAACATTTTCTCCTGGAGGTTGAGCTGATACTATCAACATTTCCATCAGTGTTTTATAGATTAGCCTCCATCTGACATTGTAAACTTGTCTCATCCTGAAAACATAATGTCATTAGTAGATAGCCTATTGAGGGCAAAATCTACGATAATTCAGTACCATGGACAGGGTCGTCAGTCTCTGAACTAACAGTTGCATGAGAGTGCATATTTTCAGAGCAATAGGTGTTTGTTTTCTAAATAACAGGCTCTCAAAAGAAATTGACGTTCGGTCCAATGGGATATTTTGATCAACTTTTCCAGTTCCTATATCTTGGCAGGGTGCAGTATGGTTTTCAGCATGCTCGTTGGCTTAAGAGGAACTAGCAGGTGGATTTTGTTACCTACAGAGGACATATACACAGATGTTTACCCCTGCTTTTCATCTTTATGTCAGGCTACAGTAAACAGCTGCTGGTGGTAGCTGTATGTTGCGCAGATATGAGAATGGTATCAACAACTTATTTTTGTGCACCAGTGCTAAAATCACTTTGGGTCAATTATACTGCATCATAGAGAGCTATACATGCATGGAATGCACAATAGTAATAATATTATTACTTTGTTGAACTTCAAATCTGTTATTTCCATTTTCGACGGCGCAAGTCCTAACCCCACTTATGTCAGATCACCTTAAACTGCCAAGTGTAGGTGTCAGCATTAACAATGATGACAAGCACACACATTTTCCTTTATGTGAACGTCAGCAGCAGTTTTGACTAGCAGCCGTGTCAAAAAAATCTACTCACTGTACTTTGCTGATTTTATGGCTTGACGACAGCCTGGTTAAACCCACTTGTTAGGTTAAGCGCTAAAAGCAGAAACTATTTTCCAGTGTAAACTCTACCTCCCAATAGCCGGGCTTGCGAGGCAAGAAGATAAGCAGCAGTAATGATAAAAAATGTCCTAAAGCTTTTTGTTCTCGCTGGGAATGCAAGCACACGGGCCACGGCGTGGAATTTACAGGGCCTGCTCTTAATGAGAAAAAGGACTGTTGTAAATCCTCTGGCACACTTAGTCATGAAACATAGATTTAAGTGTTAATCAGCCATTATCACTCCAAAGACAGATTATTAAACTCTCAGCAAAAATCACCAAAGGCTCTTATGGTATTAATGAAAGTTGTAACAAACTGCTTATTGTTCAGATGTAGCCACTTGCAGCTTTTAACTGCAAAATGATATTTAAATGTACACTTCAAAAGGCAGTCACAGCATGCAGGATACCCTCACTCAACACTTTTTAAATTAAACTTCAGATAAGTGATTATTAAGCACGATTACCTAAAGGTACTGGGTAATAACCACTTTCACTTCCCCCCTCAGGCCTCCAACAACTTGTCTCACTCGTGGCCCCTTGCTCTGTAAATACTTTGAAGAGAAAATGAGAGATGATATACAGCTGGATCCACAGCTGTAGGTCCCCTCCCCTTCGCTTTCTAGTCCCCAGAGCCTTCCGACCCTCAGTCCCTGACCCCAGTAGGGAGCTTAGAGCACCGCTGGTAGGATTGGGCATATGAAGGGGGATTTAACAGCCACGGGGCTGGAAGGCAGAGAGGTGTTTCATATAAAATTGTCCCACATGGCCATTATAACATCTCCCCCCTGGTGAGTGCTGGGAACTCAGGGGAGCTGACAGCCTGGCAGGGAGGCCAAAAAGTGCGTGTTGACAAAATTCTCTGCTCCACAATAGCTCCCAATGTTTGCTCAGACTGAAAGCTATATCGCCGGGCTTATGCAAACAACAGGGGGGGTGATTGAAATTTCACAAAGCGGCCTACTGTACTGTATTTAGTGGTACCTGATGCCATGCAGCTCAGACACGTGCTGTAATATACATATGAGCATACTTCCTCCATGCAAAAGCTTCAGTAATCTCAATATAAACCAAGGTGTCTTTGTGTGTCGGTAAGCTGTTTGTTTATCTTGTTAATCGCTCATCTGATCTACTTCACACTTGGCGTCATGGTCATGTCATTTCAGTTTCCCTTTCTGTGTTCTCTAAGTTTTTGTGGTTTCTTTTGCTCTCTATCAAGAGTTCCGTCTTCCTTCCTGTTGTCTTGTGCTCCTCACCAACATAATTTTCCAAACCACATCTGTCTTGTATCTGTTTGATTAGGCCAGCCTTGTTACCTGTGTTTCTTCCAAGTCTGCTTTGCCTCCACACCTGCACTCTTTTCGTTAGTGTTCCTTCAGCCCCTTACCTGTTTCTAGTGTTTTTCCTATCATCATGTCCCCCTGCACCTCGTCCCCTCCTCAGTTAAATTTGTATTTAAGTCCAGTAGCTGTTCAATCATTGTCCAGTCATCTACTGAATTTCAGTAATCCTCCTGTATCCCTGAGCCTGACAGAGAATAAAACTTCCAAACAACCATTGCACTCTCTCCCTGCCATCTCACGAATTCAGGTACACCTTCTTTGCTTCAACGTGACACTTGGCAGGTTTGTTGCAGAGGACCCAAGGAGGTGCAATTTCGAATCTAGATACACAACATGTTAAGTATTTTTGGAATAAACAGCAAGCACAGCTTTGTGTATCGGTGGGCGCACTGCTTCAGTGCTTTGGCTTCATGACTAAAACTGGGCTCACATGTGAAACCTCTCACGTTATCTCGTGGGGAAACAGACATAAACAAAATGGGGATTTGCTTGGTGCAACAAGTTGCTGCAGTAACACGTTACAGTGAGAAAAAACAACAGCAGAAGCTTAGAAGAGTGTGAATGATTGGGGAGACACTGTCAATACAGGTTTTCTAATCGTCAATGACTGCTACTACATGCCTCATGGGTTAGAATACAAAATGGAGATCAGAGTGGCACGACCACTTGTAACGCATTTCAATGATAAAGAACAAAAAAAAGGCAAACGTTTATTTAATAAAATCTAATTGTTTTTCGGGGAATGTAGCATCAAAGGACCTTTTTTATCTTTTTTCTAAAACCTGGCATTACAAATGCAATGTCTCCTGTCCCTTTAACAAGTCAGGATGAGTGGGAGATGCAGTCAACATGGGATTACCATTCTTAAACAACAAACTGGCGGAGATTTCAAGGTGGTCAACAGTAGTTTTGCCAGCTAACATTAGCCTAATTGGCTATCACATAAAATGGAGATGAACGTGGTGCAACAACTTGTAGTAATGTCTTTCAGAAAGAAAGACAAACAAACAGGGTTTCTCTTTTCTTCAGTGAGAACTGCAGATCAGATTTCAAGTTACTGTCAACAGTTGTATGCTAGCTAGCTTTAGCCTCAAGGGCTAGACTGTTTACTTGGCAGCACCAGCAGCTGCTCTGGTATGCCTCTCTCATTAGTTGTTGTGGTCAAATGTGGAAAGTGCCAATAGAATCATCCAGATTTGACATCATAGATATCAGACATGTTTGATGTTATCGGGGCGGCAGGGATGAGTCTGTGAGCAGTTCAGGCGGCTTAAGAATGGATCAGCAAACCCCTCACATTACCAGATAATCTGTGCCCAACAGCATGTTTTCAACATTCTCAGCACCAATTCAGCTAAATGACAGCCTGGTTATTTCCCTCAAGATCTATTGATATTTTCCTTGCTTGAAGCCCTTAAGTCTCTGTTACGTAATCACATTACTGCCTAAAGATCTGTACTTGATTGCACTGAACATTTTCCCAAACATACTAAAGTCAGCTGGCTCCTCTCCTTCTCTAAATCTTCTCTGCTTTACACAGAAACACTTTGCTCAGTAAGTGTTGGGCCTCTAAAAGCAGTTCCTCCTCAATTATCATTTTCTTCTCTGAGTGCACCAATAAAAAAGGTAAGTGACCATCTAGATTTTGAATAATTTCCATCAGTCTACGTCGTGAAATGTGAAGTCTTTCATGAAACTGTAGGTGCGATATACGCACACACAGGGCAAAGACGAGGATTTGAACTATGTCCAGTCACTTAGGGTGTTGAAATGTCTTACTGTGATAATTGTTTCACTGCTCTCAGACATGTGTTATCCTCAGCCTTCTGTCAACACCTGTCTGCCCTTCTTTTCCACCAAATCCAGCCTGCCGTGATGCGACACGGAAACACCTTCTCCGCCATGCCGTCTGCTGTTATTTCACATGGAGACGAAATGGGTTCGGAAAAAAAAAAAAAAAAGAGCGAGGAAGAGATGGAAGCAGCGTTACAGTGGCCTCATTGTTGAAGCAGTCTAATTGTCTTTTCAAGTGTTGCCACGGTGAATCTCAGTGACAGATGGCTCACCTGTTCTTTCCATTTGAGCTCTCTTCTTGGATCTTCTCCCCGGTCGACCGCTTCCACAGCCGCTCCGTTGGGTGGGACGAGGACATGGAAACAGAAAATCCTGGAGGGTCACTCAGTTTTTAAAACCTTCCACACCACTCCATTTAGAACCTTTGGTTGTCGTCATCTGTATGAATCCCAATTTTTTTTCAACATCAAAGCATATGTGGATTCTTGAATGCAAATATTTTATAAATAACCTCGTAAAATATGAGGCCTCAATGGAATGAAAAAGGTTACTGTAAGAAACGACAACTCAGAAATGCATGAATGCCTTCACCAGGTGAAGCTGCGGTTTTCGAATAAGAACTCTAGGCAAACACTTTTGTAATCCATGTGTTCTCCTTAAATCTATTAAGGGAAGAAAGATCTTCATGAATTTAATAATATCAGTATATAATGGAAATACTTGAAATTCAGCCCTACAAACATTGGGGGCAGCATATCACCAGAGTTACCGCCAGCAGCTGGCAACTGTAGCTGCAATTAGCTAATTAGCTCAGTTAGCAGCATAGCTAGTGGTCTTTTTAGCAAACTGACTGCCCGGAGTGTGAGTTTGGAGCACTGGAGCGTTGGTGCCTCTAGCACAGGAGCTTAGGAGAGACAGGAGGGGTTGTTTTTCAGGCTCGCATCAGGGGGATACACCAGAACCAAAGGCAGGTGAGCAGGCTATGGAACCGCACTCAGAACTCTACCAGGCCAGATTGGGACTAATAACAGCTTCTGGGACTATCAGAGGCCAGTTTGACAACAAAAATACAGAACAAGGTAATTTTTTTTAACTTAGTTGGAAAGAGATCCCTAGAGATCCAACATGGGTTTCAGTCATGTAGTAACATCATTCTAGCGATGGTAATGGCAGTCAGCTTGTCTGTCCGTCAGTCAGTCCATCACTTTGGTGCAGATTAAAACCAACTATTGGATGGATTGCCATCAAGTTTTTGTACAGACATTCATGGTCCCCTGACAACTATTCTGATAACTTTGGTGATTCCTTGACTTTTGTCCGTAGTAGTACCATTAGAATTGTTATTTGTTATCGCTTAAATATCTTCCCAGATGTTGGATGAATTGCAATCACATTCACTCGTTAAATGTGTCCAATACTTTGGTTTTTGACCATATTCCTGTTAAATTACACATTCCCATCAGCCTCAGCCTCAGCCTCAACTCAGCTTTTGTTTATTGCTAATTAGATGGGAGATGGTGATTATTATACTCATAATCATGCCAGCATTATTGTGAGCAATGGGGGGTGGAGTAGCACATGAGGGTATTGTGTATTAAAGGCTGTAATTTCACAAGATTGGTTTTTTTTTTCTGCTGAGGTTGCATATTAGCTTTCCCCTGATTGATTTCAAATACAACAATCATTACACCAGTCAACCTTTCAAAAATGTTGTTTCCGCTCACTTGATCTCTTTATGAATGTCAGTCATGAATCACAGTCTGACTTGCCAGAGGATCTTGAGTTCTGGTGTTCTCAGTGTTCTGTTCTTTCCAAAGCAACCTTTTGTGAAAGGGGAACTCCAGCAATTATGCAGATAAAGGCTAGTTTGCTTGGCACGGTTGGCACCACACAGCCAGTGAAAACACTTTATGATGTCTTCTGCGGCTCTGCATGAGCTTTGTCAAGTTTGCCAAAGTAATGACGTCATTAAAGTTATGTCATTAGAGTCATTTGCCTCTGGAATCTACCACAAAGGGACAGCCTGACTCATACCAGGGGCAAAAGGTTCAAATCTCTAATTTTCTCCTGCATCAATTTTGAACACTTTTTTCATATTTAATGTCTTTTGAGAGTGCTCCAACTTTACATACACGCAATACTAAATTGCAGATGTACCCCTACTTATTATTCAAAGAAATTGTACTTTTGGAAAAGGGCTTTACAAATAAAGTATAAAGAGTCAGTACTGGAGGGCTCTCCAACTAACATTGTCAAAAGAGCAACAACAATAATCACAGATATATATAATGACGCTCCATGATGTCTGGCTCTGGTCTGAATGTGTGATACTTCCTGAATGTTTTGCATATCCTTTGCCCAAGAAGCCAAGTTCAGTAGGACTGAAAAATAAACCAAAAGGAATGATTGACTGGGCATTTTAATCACTGAGTTGAGTTTGCAGAGTGATGCACATTGAGTCTGTGCAGGGGGAAGGTTTGCCTCAATTGAAAGTAAATTGTGTATCTTGACAGGGAAAAGGAGGGGTAAGAGGGATAACATGCAAACTAGGTCCCCAGCCCAAATTGAATCGCTGACTGTATTGAACGAATTGCATTTACCATTCATCAGCTTTCATTTCATATCTATATAGTGGTCAGATAATTACTTACACATCTCTTGCTCATGAAAATATCCCACAAAAAGATTAAAACCAACCAAAATCAAAAATATGTTAACTAGTATTGTCTTTGTTAGCCTGGTGTAGCAAACCTCAGTGCCGTTGTTACTAAACAAGAAAACAAGTGTTTACAGCCATGTTAGTGGCTCTGCAGGCTGCATGTTTCTGAGCCATGGCTGACACGCTGATGATTTACATGCATAATGCACCGCATCACCGTTTAGCATGCAAAACTTTGCTCATGACAAGTTGATTCAAAGTTCACTGAAGCTGATGGTAAAGTCTTTAGTTCTGCAGGTCACCAGATTTCATGAAAAGGCATAAATCTGTTTTTAATTTTGGCCTGGCAAAAAAGTTATTAAAATATTCATCCTGAGGGAAACATTAAGTCTGTACCAAATTTCATGGAATCCAATACTTGTTATTTCATTCTGGACCAAATGGGCGGACCGGTGACCCAACATTGCAATCCCCAGAGCTGCACTTGCAAGCAAGGCTAATGCGACCAAAAGTGAATCTTTAATCATTAATTTTAAAACTGACAACGCCACTCCCCTAAATGAGGAAACTAACTTGAGCACACAAACATCAGTAAAGTGGCAGTGTAGTGTCAAAACCTGCACAGGATTCATTTACAATCTGTAACTGAGTTATTTTGGAATGGGCACTCTAATTTATGTCAACCCCACATTCAAGTTCCCAACAGCTACATACCACAATGGGCTTCAGGTAGAGATGTAGTAAAGTATTTAGAGACTAACAACGCATTGTTGGGTTTGGTCTTTTCAGCTGGTTCACTGGCAAGTGGAGTCCTGGTGGGTTTGATGCCTGACGTGCACCTGCAATATCACAGGTGTAAACCCTGTCTAGGATCTTACCTGATGTTTTACCCGGCAGAGCTGTAAGTAAAAGTACATGTGTTAAAGCCCCTGAATATTAATATCAACACTGAACTCTAAACCTCAAATCCCAAATTACAAATATTTGTTTTTCCATAGGGTGTTTGCTTCATTTTGAATGTATGTCGCTCAAAATGTAAAGGTTCCTTTTGAACACAGTCACTTGAATTTGAAGCATGAAACACTTGAACTACTTGAACTGGCTCTCTGCTGTCTATATTTGTAACCTGTACTCGACAGACTGCCAAGGAATGTGCCAGTATCAACACGCTTAAATTCCACTGAAAATTCCTTCTAAATGGGCCATTCACAAACAAATCCAGCCTGTCCTGGCCTGATGTGAGCCTCCTCCTCGGCCCTGGAGCTAATGCAGTAGCATGCTGAGTTACTCAGGTGGGCTTTGTTATGACCAGGCCTGGGGGAAACCCTGGCGTAACATGAAAACTGAGACTCCCCTCTTTACAGCTCCCAAGAACCACCAGCAACAAAGAATTTGTGGCTGTTTAAAGGTTCATTTAAAATATGCTTCTCACAGAAACATTTTGGCGAGCTCTCTGGCTGCAAGTGGAGAGAGCAAAGCCGCAGCTGGGAGAAGCCTGCCTTTTAAGCTTCAAGCTCGGAGACTGGAACCAATCGGCTCCCTGGAAGAATCGACACTCTCACACTGTAAATCATTCACTCAGGCGATCAGCTCACCTGCGGCATCACGCACAGGCACCACAGCAGTGAGAGAGAGGAATCAAAACACATGCACAGAAGAGATGAAAGCTTATGTATACATAGAAAATGTTCATACAACCTCAGTGGTCCTAACAGGTTCACACCTTGTTTTGTGACTGCATTAACTTGGCGGCTGGTATTGTGTTTTAAGGGGTCTTGTGAGGCACGGTGCCATAAAGGAGCTGGTTTCCCAGTAGCACTCTGACTGAGTGGACAATAGAGAAGCCTGGGAACTGAAACACAGTAGGCAGCCACTAGTGGAAACCCTAGAGCTGTGATCTGCTCCCAGGTCTCTGCTTTGTTTTTGTCATTATAGTACCCTATAATGTAGATGAGCCTTCCCTCTAAAAGTACAGTACGGTATGATCTAGCTGTGCCTGCGAGGGGTAAAAACAGGACCTAGCTCTTTCTCAGTGGTTTGTCTGGACATGGCTGACTGACTGACAGACAGCTTCATGGAGGAGCTGGCCAGAGCTGTTATATGAAAGTTGTTTGTTCTTATTCCAAATAGAGAATAATGGTTTTATTTGAGTTTATAGATAATATTTGTCAGTTGTCAGTTCAAAGGCACTTAAACTCGAGCATACCTGTTTCCATATGTGTTCACTTATTCAGGTCTTACTTCACTGAAAGCAATTCAAGGGAATCAATCCTATGCAATGGATAGTCAAATGTCACATAGCCTACAGTTGAACAAAAGGTGTGGATGAATGCAAGAGTATCTGAGCTTTTCATGTAACAATGAGTTCATGGTGTTCCAAAGCGAATAGGGCATTGTCATTTATCATTGTTAATTTTGTTGTATTGTAACTTTGACGTTTTCTTTCAGGTTTATCAGAAAAACTTGATTAATGCTTTGTCTTATGCTAGACTTGGATGCATGCCTGACGCCATTGCCTTAAGGCCCCCACACACTGCCCAGACTCAAACCAACGGCCTACTGCCTTTATCCGACCACTCCGTTGCCTCTCGTCAGACCCGTTTGGCAGAAAAGTTGCATTGAAACTTACCGCTGCTATGGCTGCCAATTACACAGTAGCGTGTAAATTCTGCGCATGCGCTAGATGCAGTAAGCCTCCATAACATCGAGTGGCACTAGTCTCGTGCCAGTAATCCAAAACATGAAAACAGGACACACCATAGAGTTCAGCGGCACACACAGTATTCCTCCCCTCCCATACACCGCACAGATTCGCTAGCACACCACCAATCAGAATGGTCATACAGTTAGCACACAACCAATGTGAGTATCCAGACTGCTCAGAAGGCCAACAGCCAACATTGCTAGGCTTTGCAAGTTTAAATGGAGCAGATGCTGTCCACGCAGTTCCAAAAGCTTCCAACGCAGCTGAACACACCGAACAGATTTGTTTGCTTGGTAGATTCTCTTCCAGTTACCATCGGTTGAGCTAGTTTGTCACCAACACGAAGTGCTGTATCGTAGGCAAATGGACTTGTTTGTTTGCTTGCAGATGTTTCATCCCTGTCACACAGCAGTGATGGGTGTCTTGTCATGGGTTTTTTGTCTGGTGAATTTCGTGATTTATTTTGAAAAGTAACTCTCCTCTCGTTTCAGGTCACTTGCCCTTCCTCTTGTGTCACCGGTCTGACGTCTCCCCTGATCCCTGATTGTTTCCACCTGTGTTACCCCTCCTCATGTGTATATATAATCCTCGTCTCCCTTTGTCTTGTTGCCAGAGTATTTTGTCCTGCGTGTACCTCAAGCCCATTACCACAGCCACTGATCCAAGCCAAGTATTCGTTTGTTTTCTCCTCAAGAAGAGTGATATTTTGTTTGTAGTATTTTCAGCTCAGTTTGAAGCTAGGTTTTGTTTGCTGTTGGTTTTCCTCCTCTTGGAGTGTTTTCTGTTTATATTCATTTTGTTTGTAGTTTGGTTTTTCCCTCCTCTTGGAGCGTTTTCTGTTCTTTGTTGTTTTTGTCAGAAGTACAGTGTAGAATAATATTTTGTTGCCCTTGCTTCCTCCCTTTTGGAGCACCTTTTGTTGTTAATTACTCATTATTTTCCCTCCGTTCGGAGCGCTTTCTGTTTCTGTTTTTGCTGAGTTTGTCGTTGCCTTGTCCCATTCCCCTTTTCCCCTTTTTCTGTTTCTAGAGTTTGTAGTGTTTCAAAGCCTATTGTGTTGTCACTCTTAGGAGTAAAAACCAGGAATTTCAGAATAAAGACTTGGTTAAAACTGTTCTCACTCTGCTTCTGAGTCCTCCTTCCAGCCTAGGCCTGACAATCCCTCATCCAAGAGGCTTCTTCAGTTCCAACAAATACTGCTTTTCCACCAAAATTAGCAGGTCTACATGGGTTTTTTTTTAACGCCTATTGACCCTATTTCCACCCCAGCTAAGACAGTCTGTCTTTGATTTTTATCTAAAGCATCACGTTGTAGGTCACCGACGTCACCCCCACTCCTTTGACTATCATAATTTGAGCCGTTTGGTCCAATAACATTTGGAAAGCCGAGAATAGCCACACAGTTAAATTATCCTCATTCAACTTAGACGGGCTCAAGTACCTCAACTCAGTGCATCTCTCTGCTTTGCTAGCAGAGAGCAACAGTAGCTAGTGTATGTTTGGAGATGGAGTCTGCTACATAGGCTAATGACTGGCTTCCAGCTCAACACAAGTTCTACAGAGCTCCTTTAAAATGCAATACTTATAGGTAGATTATTTTACATGGGAAATAAAAAGTGAGGGTGTTTTAATACACATCATGCGTTGTCCATTACAGTATCTTGAGACTCAAATCAATCACACCATAGAAAATGAGTAGGTTAAAGTTCATTCTGCAACAGACCAGAACGAGGTTGCTGGACCAAATAAAGATTACGTTTGTACGTTTTGCTATCTCATAACAGCCACATTTAATGTTACTGCAACTGAAAAGAAGAGTAATATTACTACCACAACTGTCCATAGTAAACATTTATCACAGATTGTCCTGGCTCAATGAGTAAGTTGTAGTAAACCCGAATAACCCTTTGTCACCATGTTCTCGTCAGTATAAAAAAGATCCCAGTCTTTGTTTATGAATTCCTCGTTTAATCTCTTCCAATTCTGTGAACAGCTATGAACTAAAATAATCATGTTTTTTTATTTGCCTGGATGGCAGGGCCTGCCTGGTGCTCTGTACTTTCTAATCTATCTCCGAAGCACAGAGGAATCTATGGTATGACACAGTCAAACTTGAGTTTGCCTGTACAGCTCTCTATCCCCCCAAGCTCTCTGACATTTATTATATTGATGATATTGGCATGAAAATAAATAGACTCGCTTGGAGTACTGCAAACCAGACTTTCATCCAGTGTAAGTCACTCTTAAAGTTTGGCTTATTTAAAAATAACAAACACACATGTAGATGTGCACATACACACATGAGCTGGGAGATTCAAGATCTGGGACTGAGACCGGGGTATTTCCTGAGGCTGTGATGGAGGAGTGGCCTGGCATGTCTCTGCTTGGCAGCTCTGTCCATTACTAAAGCAAAGGAAAAATCAAGATGATCTGCATTATCACACTTACATTTCCTAGACCAGATAGATTTTGTGTATTTAGTGCGATACGATGTACTCATTCTACTCAATGTCCACTCCTGAAATTTAAACATGGTTCAGTGTCAGAGTGATCACTGTGAGAATTCTCTAAATGATCTTACAGGTGTCTCATTTCTAGAATCTCATATGACTATAAAGCAAGGAATATCTGTCTGTGTTATTCTCTTGAGAACCACTCTTTCAATTTGGTGCTATTTCAGTACACCAGACTTACAGCGCTCTGGCTTTATGACTGCACACTGAAGCTTGGCCTGCACGTGATCCCCCTCATGCGATCTCATGGGGATGCAGGCATACACAAAATGAAGATTAGCATGGCATGTGGTTCAATTGATCGGTCACCAATTGTTATTGGCCTTTATTGGTTAAAGTTTGAGCAGTGGGATGAGGCAAGACAATTTTGCCACAAGCAGCGAATCTGGCTGGTAGTTTTACCAGGTGGCTGAAAAGAACAATAAAATATACCACCAAGTTATCTGCAGGTTATGTTCCAAGTAAAACCCATGTAAAAGAATGTAATCAACCCAAACATTTAGACACATATGAAATTTTCAAAGCTAAAGCACAGACACAGGCCACTTAGCAACTCAGTCATGACTCATTCAGCTTTTGGTAATAACGGCAACATTGCAACAACAGCAACAAAACAACAAAAGAAATATATGCCAGCATAATTGAATAGATATGACTGGATCACTGGCCGCTGGCAATTGTGGAGGACCAAGGGTTCAGAGTCAATAATGCCCTAATTGGATCCATACTACACTCTGCCTGGGCCTGGATATTTCACTGATTTATGCCTGACACAGCTATACCAAACAGTGTATACACACAGCCTTATGAACAACAAAATGTGAGGTTTGAGTGTTCATGTTAATATCCATGTTGAGTCTAACTACGCGTTTCACTGACCAAAACTTGGATACACAAAGTTGATCTTAGTTTACCAACATTTTCCAAATGTAATGCTGAAGTAAAAAGTGCAACATATCTTAAGGCAGTGGTTCCCAACCTGGGGTCCGTGCCACGCTAAGGGGGGCGCCAGAGATCGCAGGGGGTGTGCACAACTGCTCTGAGGTTGTTAGGTTAAAGTTATATTTCTGCAATCCTCTGAGGACGATTGACACGCCGGCATGTCAAAATCACGTGACCAATTTAAGATGACAGAGCAGCGAGACAGAGCCTCAGTGAGTCTCGGTCCGACTTATATGTTGGAGCGGACTTCAACCTGTGTACTAGTTTTTAAATTGTGTTGATAGGCCAAGTAAAACAGGACTTATGATAAATAATGTATGGCACGCTTTTTAGCTAACATTACCGTCACGTTTTCTGCGCATTTGGTGCAGGGAGAGACGGTAAAAACAGTCTTCTCTCACGAAAGTGTTTGCAAGGGAAAAAACAGGTTCCTATTGGTAGAAAAAGGCACCACACCAGCCAATCACAAAATTACATGGCAAAACACGTGATTTGGTTGCTGGGGAACAGGGGGAAGTTGTGTGAGGGACCGACAGTGACGGTGATAGCGAGTTTTGAGAGTTGAGAGATTTGTGACATTTAGCGTGTTTTGGAGTGTAACGTTTTTTGTTTAATGAGTCAAAATAATGAGGAGAGGGCTGAATGTTGAGCAGGCAGGAGAGCTGAGGCAGACCTGAGCCTGAGGCATTGCCTGCATTTAAATGTAAATAATTACATATAACTTTGCAAATTAAAAAACTTATGCACAAGTTTAGCAAACAACAACTTATATTTGCATTATAAGTAATAAAAATGGTTCGTTAAACATATTTGTGGTTTTCACAGTAAAAAATCTAACTTTTTCCTAATCGGATTTTGTGTTTTTTGTGATTTTAGGTCCATTGTGTTAATTCAGTGTGTAAAAATGAAAAAAAAACTACCGTCACACATGTGAGGTTGTGCTGAACATAATGACACCAAACAAGGCAAGGTAAATAGTTTTTAAGGTGAAATATAATGGTAAAATCAAAATTAGTCAAAAACGGCCAATTATACCCTGGACTGCATAAATTCCCAATAACACACCCAATCAAAACTCTCTATAATCCAAATTGAAACATATTTCCTGGTCCACATTTAAAGTCATTATGCTATTTATTACCAACACCCCTATGAGGTAGGCCTATTCTGTTCTCTGGTAGGCCTATTCTGGTCGTTGGAAATGTATCTATATACATTGTAAAACTAGTAGAATATAACTGTTGTTTATTTATGCAAATAAAAGTTTTTAATTAATCACTTTATTCTTTTAGTGTATGTGGGTTGGGGTTGGGGGGCTTGGCTTGTCTTGGGCACAGGCAAGGGGGACACTAAGGTACACTAATTCACCCCTTTTTTATCTTTTTATTGCTTGGCCCTATGGAGAAAACAAATGATCGCAGAAGGCTTAAAAAATGAAAAACTCCAGTTTGTCTCAAGGGATGAGAAGGAACGAGAGACAAGCAATAGATTTTTTCCCCCTGGTTTGTCTCAGTTCATTTGCTAAACTCCCATCGGCACATCTCTTTTCCATGGCTCATGACACCTTTCCAAAATGACAGAGGGGAGATCTCTGGAGAGATTAAGCTGAAATGCCTCATCCATTAGCATTCCTGTTCTTTGTTGATTCTCAATCTAAGCCTTGGCATTCATTCCTTCCCATCACCACCACCTCTCTGTCCCTATTTCTCTCTCACTGTCTCTCTTTCAGCTCCATCTGAACGAGTGCCACACTCCCACACAGTGAATGCTGTGAGCCACACATACCCTGTGACCCCGCCCGGCCACTGTGCTATAAAAAGCTAGTCAGTTTTCATCCAAACCCATGGAAATCAGTAGCAGCGCCAGCCGCCACCCTTACTTAACCCTCCAGTCTACTTCCTGCCAAGGACCTGCCATTTGTGCCACTGTGAGAGTTCTACCGAGTACTGAGTGTTGCGAAACTTTGCATCTATTATGATTTTTGTGCAGTGTTGTTTTTAGCCAAGGCTGTACTCTAGATAGCTGAGCAAACACCCTATGTAGTCATTTTTCCTGCAAAGTAAACAGGCTGCAGTCTTCGTTCAGCAATGGCAGTCTTTTTTTCTGTTTAAAGGAATCCATCTTGAAGAAAGATTCAAGTTGTGTACCTTTTTATTCATTGTATAATTGTAATAAATGATCTCTTCAGCTTGTTTGTCATACAGATAATTTTAATATTTGATTCAATCCGTCAACTCTGAACAACTTGACTATTTCCAGAAAGGTCTCTTTCCTCAGACACAACACAATGGAAGATGTTTTTTTCCCAGTGGTGGAAGAAGTAGCCTATTTATATCTGTTTCTTTGGTTAAGGAAAAAAAAGCACTGCCAGTACTCCTTTCAGATGTTGTTGTATTGTGCATTTATATATACATATGTATATACATATGTGTGTGTGTGTGTGTGTGTATACATTATATATATATATATATATATATATATATATATATATATATATATATATATATATATATGTATATATATATATATATATATGTATTATATATATGTGTATATATATTATATATATATATATATATATATATATAGATATATATATATTATATATGTATATATACATACATGTATACATATATACATATATGTATATGTGTATATATATATATGTGTGTATATATATACATACATGTATATGTGTACATATATATATATATATATATATATATACATATACATGTATGTATGTATATATATATATATATATATATATATATATATATATATATACATTTACATGTATGTATATATATATATATATATATATATGTGTGTATATATGTGTGTATATATATATATGTATATTAACATGCAACATGGATCTCCAGATGAATATATGACTCCATGACTGTACCCGGAAACCTGGCAGAGATTGATGAACATTTCATTACCCTCTGAGCCTTTTCCAAACTGCTTGGTGCAGCTGATGGGAGGCATGTTATCATCCAAGAATTCCTTCTCAATTGTTCAGCTCACTGGCTTGGATGCCCACTAGAAGAAGAAAAAGAAGAATATCAGTTTGATCCTATATCATACAATGTACAACATAATGAAATTGGGATTTATCCCATTACAAGGGAGCAGTGGGCAATGTTTGCCCCTAGGGACTGGAGAATCAACCCAATGTACATGTTTTTGATGGTGGAGGGAACCAGAGTAACCGGATGAAACGCAAGCATGGGGAGAACATGCAAACGTCACACAGTGCTAACCACCGCGCCACCACGTGACTTGACTACCACTCTCAAATAGTTGATACGGGAGAAATAGTTAAACGCAGCATGCCTCTGCTTTCAGGAGGGAGCTACTCTAAGGTACACTGGGTCTACCTGCAAGACACCCTCCAACCTGGCAGAAAGGAAGTTTACCCTGTTTCCCATGTCATTGTGACAGATGAGGCCTTCCCTCTCAGAGGAGACATGCTGAGACCTGACACTAGGCAAACAGATGGAGAGAAGTGGGTCCAAGAGATTAGTTGTGAATGCTCCTTCAGAATCACAACCAGTCAATGCAGGCTGTTTCGGCGGGTGCTTTGTGCATCTGAGAAAGTGAGAACAGTAAAAGCAACCTGTATGCTCCACAACTTCCTGAGATGGGAAGATGGTGAATCTGTGCCAGTACCTGCAGTGCCAGCAGAGCCACTCCTTAGTGCCAGGATATCAGAACAGTTGGAATCAACATTGCCATTAGAGGCAAGTGCTATCAGGGAAACCTATACTGGCTGCTTCTCATCCACAGGACAGTTGCCATGGCAGTATGATCTCATCTGTGTACTGCCCACTCATATATAAATAATATATTTACAATGTCATTACTAATTTGATTTGTGTAACATATTTACAGAGTTCAGAATGGCATTTTTTCAATTACATCTACCAGCCTATCTCTACTTGGTTTGACTCAGCATGGCAGCCTGGAGCGGCAGGGATTTGCATTTCCACGTCGATGCCTGCAGTACTATCAAAGAATGACCGCTAACAAAATGGCTCCGCTAATTTGGTTACAAACAACTTTAATTTTCTGTAACTTCTTCACAATAAAAGACCCCTGATATTGAGTCATTTAAAAGCTTTTATTGTGAAGCAGCATTTCCCAACAAAACAGTAGAACACAGCAGACGTTTGAAAGTGCAAACCGAATGAGAGAAACTAAAGACATTCAATTAGAAGCTACAAAAGTATTGAGAGCTGAACACAGACTTTTCATGTCTTGCGCACAGGTTTCCTGCTCAGACATAAATTGAGTATTGATTCACAACACACTGTTGTTTGAGGGGGAGATGGATGCTTGTTACAGGTTGGACACAGTTGTGAGGTGTCACCAGAGCCCGCTTGGAGGTGGGGCAGGCGCAGCTTGGTGATGGAAAAGCAAATCGGCGTGACTCAATTTGAGCCAGCACGGCCAAAAGTGGTGGAAAAACGTCTAAATTTGTCTTTTTCATTTTCACGAAACCAGACATTAGCCAGAAGCAGCCCTAAATCTAAACTGAGTTAGCATGGCTCTAATACTTACTCCATTCTTCTCCTCTCTGAGGTGGCATGGATGGTTGAAACATGCCTTGGGCAGTAATTGTCTCAAAGTCCAATGCTCATAACCCAAAACCCACACTTTCTTTTCCATTGCCGAAGAATTTATTTCCATCATGCGTCATACCTGTACTAATAACAAAGCCCAAAAATATCTGTTAAAAATTTAACTACTGTATCTGCATTGCCATGCCCCTTACAACCTCCTTGGAGGACAGTTTGTCATAATATAGACAAGCCTCAACACATCAGAGTCATTTGTTTATTTCTCAGCAGTTAAGGTCAATTCTCTCTTCCCTACACTCATTGCTTGGGCTTCAGTAATCATAACTTAAGTCTCTATTTGGTTAGGTTAATGAAACGATCATGGTTTGGATTATATCAGGTTAAATACCTTATACTATACATTACGTAAATTCAATAAACTCGTTTCACACAGGACACTAACAGCTGTCTCGTGAATGTCTGGGTGTGTTTGACCCCCCCCATCCATCACAATATCCTTCATGTGTGGACACAACAAGCTGGTCAGAATAGGCTGCTCTGCCTATCTACTCTGGTCGTCCTCAAACTGGTCTTGGATTTGTGAGCCATTTTGACTCTTTCTGGTCCAGACATGACCTTTTTAAACCGGACGGGCTGCGTCCTAATAGGAAAGGATCACGGAGGCTGATCCCAAATTGTATTGATTTCATTGCCTTTTGCTCCAACTGACATCTTACCCAGCAGGTCCACACTCAGCACTCTGGCTCAGCCTCATTTAGCTCCGCCCTTGACCATGTGGGCCCTGCTGGTACTAGTGTCTGTTTCAATTCAACAGCAAGCTCCAGCTTTAACTCCGCCAACAGCTCTTTTATTCCTGTGACGATCTCTGAGAGGCAGTGTGTAAAATCAAATGTGCGCTCTCCACAAAGGTCCAGCCTTGTTGCAGTTAATATATAACTGCTCCCCCATCACGCTGGGTTCTTTTTCCAGCTTTGAGTGTCTCAGCTTCATTTTAAAGAACAAACTGCCATTTTTATGTGTTTTAATTTACAGGCCCCCTAAATCAACTGCTGGTTTTTTACAGGAATTTTCAGATCTTTTATCTCTCATTAAGTCACAATACGACAGAGTTTGGATTATAGGGGATTTTAATATTCACGTCTGCTGTCCATCTGCCTCCTCGTTTATCTCAAACTTCATTACTCTTATAAACTCTTTCAATCTGTCTCAATCTGTAAAGCAACCAAGCCATGATAAAGGACACACTCTGGACTTGGTCCTCTCCAACGGGATCTGCTTAGAGGATGTGTTCCTGGTTGATTTTGTGGCTTCTGATCACAACGTTCTTTTCCAGGCCCCTCACCTCTCTCCAGTCCCGACACCAACCTCACAAATCCGCTCTCGTCCTCTTAGCTCGCTCTCTGCTCCAACTTTCTGCCATGCCTTTTCTTCAATGCATGGTGCTATCAGTAACCATCTACAACTCCCTCTCTCAGTAGATGAATTGGTCAGTGACTTCAATAACTCCTGCACTACTATTTTAGACTCTATTGCACCCGTAAGATATAAAAAGAAGACTCATTCGTCATGTCCATGGTTAGGTGAAGAGCTTGGGGTTTTAAAGAGACAGTGCAGGAAAGCAGAGCAAAAACGGAAACAAGACAAGCAGAGTGGCTCCCTCACCTCCCTCGAAAGATCTCATGTCGTCTTATCAGCATGCTGTCAAAGTGGCTAGAAACACTTATTTCGCTAACCTGATTGTTAACCAGGGCCATAATCCAAGAGTACTTTTTAAAACTATTTATTCTGTGACTCGACCTGCACCCAGCCAGGCTGCTGACCCCTCTCCAGAGAAATGTGAAGAAATTCTTCTTCATTTTGTAAATAAGATCGTGCAGATCCGGCAGCAGTTTGGCAGTGTTCTTAGAGAAGCCGACACAGTCTCACACCTCCAAATTACCGTATCTAATTTTAGCAAAATTTCCCTGTCCTCCTTGGAGCGCGTAGTTGCAGCATCAAAATCTTCCACCTGCCTCTCAGATTGCTTGCCCACTTGGTTTTTAAAAACTGTGTTTCAGACGGTTGGTCCTGATGTTTTAGCCATTGTTAACCTCTCTCTGTCCACTGGCACTTTTCCATCCTGTTTGAAACACGCCCTGGTCTATCCACTTTTAAAAAAACCCCACTAGATGCCTCAGTTTTTAATAATTTTAGACCAATCTCCAAGTTGCCATTTTTATCAAAGGTTTTAGAAAAGGTCGTCTCTACTCAGCTGATCGCCTTTTTAGACAACAATGAATTGTTTGAAAAGTTCCAATCAGGCTTTCGCTCCCAGCACAGTACTGAGACTGCTCTTATCAAGGTGACAAATGACTTGCTGCTGGTGGCCGACTCAGGGCTCTGCTCAATTTTAATTTTACTTGATCTCAGCTCAGCCTTTGATACGGTGGACCATGATACCCTAATTAGCTGTCTGGAACACCTTATTGGCATCAGTGGCGTGGCGCTCGAGTGGTTCAAGTCCTATCTTTCAAATAGGTCCTTCTCTGTGTCTCTTGGTGATGCCTGTTCCTCTCATGCTCCCCTTTTCTGTGATGTCCCCCAGGGGTCAATTTTGGGGCCCCTCCTTTTTTTTCATTTACATGTTACCCCTGGGGAGAATCATTCAAAGGCACAACTTTGATTTTCATTTATATGCAGATGACACCCAGTTATATGTACCGTTGAAACCTGGTTCTTCAGATGTTTCCCATATCCTCGCATGCCTGGCAGATATAAAACATGGATGTCCAACAACTTTCTCCAACTAAATGATAAAAAAAACAGAGGTTATCCTCTTCCCCCCATCTAGCTCCAGCACCTGCATTTCCAACAGTCTCCCCTCTACCCTTGGTTTCCAGAAAGTAGCTCGCAATCTTGGTGTCTGGTTTGTCTCAGAGCTATCTTTTGACTCACAGGTATCAGATTCAGAATCAGAATCAGAAATACTTTAATAATCCCAGGGGGAAATAATTTTTTGTTACACACTCCAGATATACAAACAATATATATTATACAAGCAACATATATTAAGAACAAAATATAAATATATATATATAAATATATATATATAACAAATATATAAAAGATCAAATGTACAGTTTAAATAATGTGCAAAAAGTGCAAACAAAACCAAAAAAAAAGAATGATTGTCCGTATTTTTGCTTGAGTCAGGTTACAGAAGGGGGGTTTTCTGACTCTCTAGGGAGGCGTTATAGAGTTTAATGACCACAGGCGGGAATGATTTCCTGTGGTGCTCAGTGGTGCATCTGGGGTAACCAAGGTAGTGCAATCCTGTTTTGGGCAGCTGAGACAGCTAACAAGAATCTGTCCTTTCCTCTCCTCCACCGACCTGGAGAAGGTTGTCCATGCTTTTATTTCTTCAAGACTAGATTACTGTAATGCTCTGTACTCTGGGATCAGCAAGGGAAACATCTGTAGATTGCAACTGATTCAGAATGCTGCTGCCAGGCTTTTAACAGGTACAAAGAGAAGTGACCATATCTCCCCAACCCTTGCTGCTCTCTACTAGCTGCCTGTGAGTTTTAGAATTGATTTTAAGATTTTACTACTTGTTTTTAAAGCCCTGAATGGTCAGGCTCCTGCCTATATCCGTGACCTGCTTTTACCCTATGAGCCTGAACGCTGCCTGAGATCCGCCGGCACAGCTTTACTCATGGTCCCGAGGTCCCGTCTCATTACAAAAGGTGACCGGGCCTTCGCTGTCCGCGCTCCACAGCTTTGGAACTCTCTGCCCGGCGATCTCAGGCAGGCTAGATCAGTGACTTCTTTTAAATTTCTTCTAAAGACTCACTTTATCAATTGGCCTTCTCTTAATTTTGTTTTATTATTCATTATATGATTACCTTGTGGAGGATGTGTGATTTTTAATTTTTATTTTTTATTCCAGTTTTATTTCTTGGCAGTTTTATTATGTTTTTATTCTATTTCATTATTTTTTTATTTGTGTTGTTGTTGTTGTTGTTGTCAGGCAATTGTATTTGGTATGTTTTTATTTCTGTTTTTATTTCGGTTGTTCAGCACCTTGTAAGGTGCTGTATAAATACATTTATTATTATTACTATTATTAAACACACAGATGCTCAGAATTTCCATTGCTTTTCTGGTCCACCTTCTGCCTCACTCTTCATCTTCTTCTCTGTCTCCCTCTTTCCTCTTTTTTTTCCCCATTTTGATGGGGAACATTCACACATAGTCAGATAAATAGGAATATCGGTAGGGTGACAAAAGCACTCACCAGCAATATTCTGTGTCCTGCCAATCTGCTCCCACAATGGGCTTGTCTTTCTCTCTTGTAATGGTTTCTGTCTGTTTTATAATAAAGCTCAAGAAAAACATACCAGAAAAAAGATTCTCATCCATTTTATTGCTTACTGAGCAAACAAATTTCACAACATATAACATATGATTGCCAAGTGACAGTAAAATTTATAGATTTATCAAATACATGTATTGGAATAAATGTACTATTTTAAAGAGAAGCATAAAATGGAAAAATACTCAAGTAAATACCTCAATATTGTACTGTACTTTAGATAATTACATTCCACCACTCTTTTTCTTGAGCTTTTCATGGAATCAGCAATTAAGACAGAAATGCATGAGTTTTTTGGGGTATTTTTAAACCTTCAGGAGTTTTTACCAAACCAGTATACGCTGCAGCCATAAAACAGGAAGCATTTTACCTGAAGGCTGAAGTTAATTTCCAAAGAAATGCAGAAAATCTCAAGCTGAAGCAGAAATAGACGAGACGTAATGAGGCAAAGTGGCAAAGCCAGAGAAGTGAAATTGACATCATCACAAAGTAACTCCTGGAATTTAGTGATGATATATAAAACAGTTGAGCATTATTGTTGGCTACTGTTCCTGGGGGAGAAAAATCGGAGAGCTCTGGATGCCTCCAGCCTGAAGCAGCCTGATTTGCCCTCTAGGTGGGACACATTTTGAGGACAGTGTGTTTTGTGGGCTATGACTTCACTCTCTGCGTGAAAGTGATGAAACATAAAGCAAGGTGAATTTAGTAAAATACAGTTGTTTAATGCATGGATTGGACACACACAAAAAATCTGGTGAACTACTACTACTACTTTCATCATCAATAAAAAGTAATGACGTAATAGTTTTGGCATTATCATTTTGGCATCTATTTAGTGTGTTTTCGAGACTTCTACTCAAGTTAGCATGCTAACCAGCTAGCCCTGGCCCATCCTGGCTCATGCTGACACCATACCTCCCTCTCACTACTCCCCCACTGCTTGTCCTCCTCTCTTGAACAAATCAATACAAATCAACCAATTTTATTCATAAAGCCCAAAATCACAATCACATTGCCTCAGTGGGCTTTACAATCTGTACAGTGAACAACATTCTCTGTCCTTAAACCCTCAATTCTAGCAAGGAAAATCTTGCTATGCTGAACAAAACCTTTTAACCTCAGGAAGAGGATTGACAGGCATCCAATAAATGAAGAGGGATCCAATAAATGTTGTGTGTACAGAACAGAACAACAAAATCACAGTTGACAAATTTCATAGACGGAATCGATATTGTGGATCCAGGAGGTTGACTGAGCAGGCCAAGGCATCTCCAATTGATGTTCAAGCCACACAGCCTCCACTCCACGTTTGTGACCCGGAAGAGGATGGCCTGAATCTGAACCTGCCTGGATCCACATGTTTTTGCTGTCTGTGGTGTTAAAGGCCTGTCAGAGCCTCTGTAAATCACTTCGGAACTGAATTCCCTGCTGTCAAACTGGTCTCTATCTGTCTCAGAGGTTGTACTTTGTTGTCCTGGTATACCATTCTACAGTAGCGTAACATCATAGGCCCCGGTGCAAATATTTTTTTGTGTCCCCCACCCCTGCCCTTAACACAAGCACACGCTTGTGTGCACTGCACGCACACACACGCTTGGTCACACATGCACAGCCACTCGAAGAACTGCGATTGCAGGGGTGGACTGGCCATCGGGAGTACCAGAAATTTGCCACCCTGTCTTTCTAAAACTAGGTGTAATATTCCTCCTTTTCCAAAAGCCGCCACTTGGTCGTCACCGGGGTAGGTGTAAACATGTGACGTGACGTGAAGTTGGGCAGTGAACAGTGACAATGAATGTGTCTTCAAAATAAGAGCTTTACATTGCACCCCATTGGAGTTTAGAACTGGGTTCTTAGCGGGGGACTTTTAATTTTAAAGTAGCGACTGTTCGTAGCTTGCCGCTACAACAACAAGCTGACAAGAAAAAACAGCCGCAATGACCAAGGAGACGCTAGCTGTTTCCTGGTTTTAAAACTCCCCGGCTGTGGGTCGCACAACAATGCAGGTCATCAACAACTCCGCGGACCTAGCCGCCAAAAGGACAGCCAAATCGGCAGCTTGCTGCCCTGTATAGAAACGGCTTATAATAACTCTCCCAGACCGGGTAGAGAGACATGCATCGGCTCGGCTCACAGTGCTCAGCTGCAGACACAGCAGAGAGGTGACGATTGGCCCAGTGCCTTGTTCGTCTAAAGAATACCTGGCCCAATGGCCCGATGAGAGGCTACAGAGGCCCAGGAGTCCCACCCTGGTGACGGTGTTTGGGCCCAGGTGCAGCTGCACCAGTTGCCATACTACATTAGGGTATTTTGAAAGGAGGAGACGAGAAAAGGTCAACTGATAGGCGGGGAAGAAATGGTTTAAAAAATCTAAGAGAGATTTTCCAATTAGAAGGCTGGAAAACAAGAGGGAGGGTCAGCCTAGTGTATGTTCTCAGCTGTCCTTCCATGTCCACACATTCCTGGATGCTCTGGTAGTTCAATGGACAACCAGAGAGAGCGAGGAGGGTCAGTTACCTGGGATGAATTAAATATTTAATCGCACATGAGACAAGAATAAGCTAGCTAGCGTGCTATTCCCCCCTAACTATGCTTATTGGTGTCTGGTTTTAAGGGGTTGTGTATGTGGTTTGGTTGTGGTTGATTTGTAAAACAGTCAGCTGCAAGGCGGATAGAGCAGTTGTGACCTGTAGTTTCCCTAATAAACACACCTACCTCTTCAGTTAGCTAGATAATGGCAGCTACAGTTGTGAGTAGTTAGCGGTTGTATGCAAGCCTATTTGTTTGAAACCAAATTCAACAGGTGGCCGATTCTTACATATTGTACTTTTAAATCAAATCAATGAATACAAATAAATCATAGAAGTTTTAAAATTCCAGATAGTCAAGTGAGCGCTTTGTTTCACATTGGAATAAAACTCTAAACTTAAATAAGAGAGCTGGACAGGGTGCTTCTTCAGTCAGGATGTTTAGGATGGCAGTCAGCATGTGAGATGGGTGGCATCTGTGCATTGGGACCAAGTTCACAAAGGGGACCACACATTCTAAATGTATACACTGTATGCTCATTCTCCATACATGCAAAACACAGGAGAAGGATTAGTCACAGAGGCTTAAGCACACCAGCAAATTAAAGTTTGCCCAGTGAAAGTGCATGTTGGTCACTTGTCGCCATGGGGGAAAGGATTTGTTCTGTGATGTGGGCAGCCTGCGGAGGGTCAAGCTTTGAACTGGAGGGAAGATGGATGGAGTGGTGGTGGCAGAGGGCGTGGAGGTTGTGAAATGGAGCGGTGAACCAAAGGCTTGGGTCAAGACTGTTTATCCTCCCTTTTCCTTTCATTTGGGACTTTGGTTGGCCATAAGTAAAGCATAGGTAAACGCTTATTCACATAGAATAATACCATTTTGACCATAATCCTGTTATATATTCTTCTGTGTGTGTGTGTGTGTGTGTGTTTTGGTGTGTGTGTGTGTGTGTGTGTGTGTGTGTGTGTGTGTGTGTGTGTGTGTGCGTGTGTGTGTGTGTGTGTGTTTTGGTGTGTGTGTGTGTGTGTGTGTGTGTGTGTGTGTGTGCGTGTGTGTGTGTGTGTGTGTGAGACTCACTTATCTATGACTGACAGGATACCTTATGACCTCCTTAAAACGAGTGTGATTCTACCTATAGAGAGTTAAAAGTGGATCTTCATTCAGCTGATGAGACAATCTGTTCTTTCTTAGCGCCAAACACATGGAAGAATGTTCTCCTCTTTCCCTCTGCTGGCACGTGAACATCTCATCCAGCCTTGCTAACTATCACTTTTGTGTGTAATGACAGCGTTTCTGAGCAAACTGTGTGCATTTTATATCACAGTGGAAAGACTCCATGCTGTGATATTCAGTGTTTCCAGCTTGAATACAAGATCTAGTCTTCCCTCTGTAACCGTACTCAGAAGACGTAGGGTCATGCTTCGTGCATTTAGTTACTTTCTCGGTTAGTGTGTGGACAGATTTACTCAGTACTGAGAACATTTATAGAGCAATTCGTGCAAAAGACGCCAGTCAGCTGTCAGAAAGATTTTTCTTTGACATGTAAGGCAATGTGTCATGATCTTTAAGGAAAATGTACTTGTTTTTTGCAGACTGGGCCCTTTTTAAGGTAGGTTAGCATGGTGGATTGTGAAGGTCAATCAATCAATCAATCAATCAAACAAACACTCAGACTTACTTAAAGGAGAACTTCGGTCGATTTAAACATGCAGCTTCATTGCTCAAGCTACCCTTGACTTGCGAGTACCGAAGACGCGAACAAATTTGGTCCAACCATTACAGAGCTCCGTGAACGGAGATGTAGCATTGAACGCTAACTGCATGGGGTCAGAACTTCACGCTGTGTTTTAAGCATCTTAACATGCTCCACATCTCACACCAAAAGTTATGCAACATCAGCAGACACCTTAGCACACAGCACTGTAGCGTGTATGACTCAAACTGAATAAAAAAGTAGTTAAATAGTGTGTTTGTGCAAGCAGCTACTTACCTGTTTGTTGACATCCGTGTGTTCCGGTAGCTAGACCAAACTAGTCAATCCGTCGAGCGTGCACTTACTCCCTCACTGGCGGAGACGGAAACGTATTCCAGCATTTTCGTGTGTATGTTCATAATGTACATGTCCATGTTACAACCTGTCATGAGCCATGAGCCTTACAATAGCCTGTTCAGCCTGTTAAGTGCACACTCGGTGGATACGCTAGTTTGGTCTAGCTACCGGAAGACGCGGATGTCAACAAACAGGTAAGTAGCTCCTTGCACAAACACACTACTTTAACTACTTTTTTATGCAGTTTGAGTCATACACGCTACAGTGCTGTGTGCTAAGGTGTCTGCTGATGTTGCATAACTTTTGGTGTGAGATGTGGAGCATGTTAAGATGCTTAAAACACAGCGCGAAGTTCTGACCCCATGCAGTTAGCGTTCAATGCTACATCTCCGTTCACGGAGCTCTGTAATGGCTGGACCAAATTTGTTCGCGTCTTCGGTACTCGCAAGTCAAGGGTAGCTTGAGCAATGAAGCTGCATGTTTAAATCGACCGAAGTTCTCCTTTAACACTTTTCATCTCTTATCTCTCTCATCTTAGTTTCAGACTCTCACTATTCAGTGACTTGGTGCTCTGGCTAACATGCTAGCACAGTTGCTTATTTACTCATTCAGTCCAATATTCCTGCTCCTTTTAGCTCTGTTTTGGTCTGACTCCTAAGGCTAATATCTGTCTTTTTAGTAGCTAAATAGAGTGCAGCAGGAGTCCTAAACCTGAAAATAAGTTAGCATTTTTGCACTTCTGGTTCCCTCGTCTCGAAGTCAGAGGGTTTTTTGAATGGGTTTTTTGTTAATGAAATAAGGTCAGTGGTTAACACAAACTTAGGATATTCTCAGGTTTTCTTCTACAACATGAAAAACATCAGAAATGACACACATTTTTCCACAGAAGTTGTCTGGGACATTAAACACCGTTATGCCTAAACACGGAAACTCATTAGTCTGTCTTTACAGGCTGACTTTAGTTGCAAACAATTCTAACTCTAACTTTGTAAAGTGGTACCCTGTGTTTAGTATAGTGCAATAAGCCACTCAGTAGTAACCTGGGTTAGCCAACATCAAAATGTTCTCCCAGCAGCGTTTCACCATGTTCACCAGCTAGTTGCCAATTTTGTGTATCAGCTATATTGTGCCAGATAGGTGTTGTGCAGTGGAATAAACAACTGAAATTCTGCATCTGTGAGTGATAATGAGAGCTGTGAGACTGAACAAAAACAGTGAAGTCTTCGGTGGTGACACCAAAACAATGAGCCGATTAAGTCTGGGACAGTGCTGCTGCTATCATTGTCACCTTTCAAAGCAGAACCTGATCCACCAGTACAGAATGAAGTACCTTGCCAGTTTTTTTTACTTCCTCTTGTGTAATTCCTTCCTGTTTGTTTTTTTGATGCCTGCCATGCTGAGAAAAACATTGGCCAGCTATTACTAATTACTTCTTCGTATATACATATGTACATATATATATATATTTATATATATATACATTGATATATATATATATACATATATATATATATATATATATATATATATATATATATCCCATCTCCTCATTAGTTTGTTCTTAGAGTTTTCTCAGAAGACGCTGCAGGATCTTTGTAGGAGGAAGAGATGGGATTTCACTCTGGGGATTTCCTCTGGCATGCGGAGACACACAGGAAACAGAATTTCACAAAGCTGACAACAGCCAAGCCTTTCTCCATAAAGATTTTGCAAAGTTTTGCGGGACATTATCATCTCCTATTAGAGCGTTTTTGCTCTAAAATGGATCTGATAGACCAAATGGGTTTGGGGATACTACAGCACTTTCCCACTGACTTCTCCACTTGGCCCCTTGATGCCTGCTTTATAGAAGTTTGAGAAAATGTACTGTTATTCTTGTGCTTCTCTAACTTGCTGAAATTGGACTCTGTTTTGTTGTTTACCAAGCTGGAAGTCATATCAATGCACAATCTTCCCCAGTCAAAAATCACTCAACTGGTTGAAAATCCCTTTTCCACCTGATATCACTTGCACCTCAGAATGTCTCCGTGGTGATTAATAAATAAGTGCTCACCTATTTCTGCCTTTCAACGTCTCCGGATTTACAGTCCCTCCTCTGATGCCTTCTGGAGTGTGTTTCATATCCTCTCTGACCCCTCAGCTCTTATTGCATTTGCAGGGCGGAGTGGCTAAGTTGTTAAGTGGACAGACAGTCACGCTGAAGTCAAACTGAAATGAATCAGACTTGCAGGGATCACCTGGGCGGTCGTGGTTTTGCATATGGTAAAACTGTTTAAGGCATAGACGATCATCAGCATCCAGTCTTCACTGAAGCAGACGGAAATGCTAATACACACGCCAATTAGTAGCTTGTAATGTCACTGTATGTCTCTTATATACGCTGAATACAAAAGCACATTGGAAAAATTGTTAAAAATAGAAATAGTTGAGATGGTTCTGGTTTTAAACTCTAAATGGATGTTATTATCACTGCTGTGTTGAAGTTGGATATTAAATGTGTGCATCCACATATAGCTTTCAGTTTTTTCAATTGCTTTTACTGTGAATGAGCCACTAGGGATGTGGGACTGGGTCAGGAAATACCAATGTGGAAGGCAGTGGCTCTCCTTAGGATTCCTCTGGCTGGGAGGCCCTCTCTGACTGGCCAGTCTGGAATCTGCAGAAAAGAGGAAACAGGTCGGCTAATGCACCTAGTGATCCCTCTCATCAGACTGCTGCAACCTTTCAAAGGCAGGGAGGGAGTGAGAGAGAGAGAGAGAGAGAGAGAGAGAGAGAGAGAGAAAGAGAGAGAGTGAGAGAGAGAGACAGAGAACCAAATACCATTTTTTCCCAGAGAGGAACTAGGGATCAGCATTCCTGGCATTGCCACTGGCCTCCAAACAATCCATACTCTATCCTGTGTGTGCTGGGACAGTGAATGGCCACAGTGTGTGAGGCTCACAGGCCCAGTTTGCCCAGCGAAAGGGAGAAGAGCCAACGTTGCCGGCGCACTCAGAGCCCCAGACTCAGCCCAGCCTCCATCCCCAGCTGCTAAGCCAAACACTGAGCACGTCTGAGACGGCACTGTTGAGCCACCGCACAGGCCCGGCCACCGCTGAAAACACACTCCAGAAAATAAACAGGCTGGAGCCCAAGAAGAGCAAATATTTGATCAACCTGAGAAAGGAGAGAAAGAGGATGAATGTGCAGAGGTGGTGGAGGAGAGAGAGGAGAGGAAGGAGGCAGGGATGGCTGGAGATGAAAGGAGCCACCATTGTGTAAATCACTCTTTTTCTGGCAGAATGTGACTTAAATGGCTGGATCATTAGTGCAGAAAGTAGAATATTAAGAAAATATGAGTAATTTTTGAAATTGAATGCAGCTGAGAATGAAATGAAATCACAGAACTGATATCAGAGGTTTTGTTTAAATTTAGAGCGAGCAAGCAAGCAAGACGTCTTAAAGGAATATTCAGGTGTAAATTTAATCCATGGTCTAACACAGCGTGACATCGAGTAAGACCCCCCCCCCCCCGCGCGCGCGCGCGCGCCCCGAGAGATCAAGTTTTCCGACCGCTAGCTTATATAGTTTTAGCAACCTCAGTAACGACTGCACGAAAACAAAACACAGCAGTCTATAACTCCACCAAAAAAACGCTATCAAAAAGCCACACATAGCCACAAACAATGCTCAGAACGAACAGCACCAAAATTCAGCAACAGTACAAATAGGGTCCCAGCACTTAGTTCGAGGCATCAAACATCTGCTAGCTTAGCCGGATTTCTACGGAAAAGACAACACAATTCACCCCTCTCCTGCAGCAGCCCGCTCGTTGTGGGGAAGCCCTGTGAGTCGATTACCGAGTGCAGTTAGAAATGCTCAATTCCATTCTTTTCCACGTCCGCTCTCGATAATAACTGTTATAAACTGGTAGGTAAGACACATATGAACTTTGACTGCATTTCCATGGAGTAATAATCATACATTTTTATCCTTGAGCTGCGGAACTCTACTGCACTCGGTAATCGATAAAGACACGTCAAACGTTACTCTATTCAGTCTGCCTGTCTGTGACGTCATCGGCACGTGCCGGCAGCAGCGCGAATCTCTGAACGACAAGAAAACGCAGCATGGCGGATGGCAGAGTGTGTGTGGAAACACTTTGGCTTTTGCAAAGACAGAGATGTTTTCAATTAAGTCGCTTGCTGTTTGTAAAATATGTGAAAGCCAAGTAAAAAAACACCTACTAAGGGATTTCACGGACTCGGCCCACCTCTTGCAGTGTTACCGCTGCAGCAGCAGTGCAAGGTAACGCCAGCTCTGCAGAATGTCGGTTGCACTTTTTTGTATTTTTGGTATTACTAATGTACTCTTTTCATGTTGTAAATAACAGCAGGAGTAGCAGGTAAACCTACTGTTAAATTAACTTCAAGAATTGTTGGTTGCACTTACTGTACTCTTTTACATTGAAAATGAGAGCAGAAAAGGTTGACCCCCTGGTTGCACTTAATTCAAATAAAAGGTTAATATGTTTGCCATAAAATGCTGTTTACTTGTTTATATCCATAATTAATTTAAACGTGATGCACTGACAAAAAACAACAGGGATCACCTGTAAACTTCACCTGTACTGTCCAGTATCCAGGTATTTATTTCACAGACACACTGGTTGAATTTTTGGCTAAAAAGTTACTGAATCAGTTTCAAGTCACTGAATCGTATTGGATTGTATCATTCTAAATGAACCAAGATCATCCTTGAATCGTTTCGGCAACCACGAATCATGATACAATTCGAATCGTTGTTAAAATGAATTGTTATACCCCTAGTATCTACTGAAGTTTGCATGCTAACTTTCTAGCCCCCACCCATAACGGGTCTCAAGCTACTATGCTATATTAATTTGCATTAAAGATGAAACTCTTTGTGTGAATTATATTTAACAACCAATGATGGAATAAACCTCAAAGTTTAATTTACTCAAGTACTGTTCTTAAGTACAATTTTCAGGTACTTGACTTCGGTAAATCCATTTCCTGCTACTTCGTGCTTCCTCTCCACTACAATTATTCTAATCAATTTACTAATTACTTTGCAGATTCAGTGTTTGAAAGGATGCTGCTTAAGTAGCTTAGCTTAAGTTGTTTATTTTATCTGCAATCTGACTGAAAAATCAATGTTGCAGATTATCTGAAAAATGTTGAATATTGGCCCGATAATCAGCCAGGACTGATTATGTAAACACAAACACTCCTCCACTTCTCTGAACTTCCAGTTTGGATTGCTAGCTGCAAAACTAACTGAGCTTACTAGAAAACGGCAGCTAAGGTTGGCAGCAGTTAGTGGTTACCCAACCATATGATGTAACCCTATTTGGTTTGAGTATGAATTCGACAGTTGGTAAATTCTTACATATTGCATCTTTAACAATATGCATCATTTAAAAATCATGTTTGAGATCACAGAACTAGTAACATCATGACTGCGTCTCATGAGAGTCATACCTCCAACAGTAAAATAACAATCTAATAAAATACAATAGCATAAACAGTAGTAAGAGTGACAGAAATGCATGTGTTTGTGTCCGTCGTGCTGTATATGGGTCAGTCATGTTGGACAGCGAGCCGTGATTATGACTCACATAATCAGACTGAGTCATTGTGTAGGGGCTGATGTAACACCTACCCATGTTCTCTAACATGTTTCTTCTGTTTGCCAGACAGATGCATCTGCAGGCCAGATAATGTGACTGCTGACTCAGCTTCTTAATTTTGTAATTTTGGGCATGCTATCTATAAAAGGGGGGGCACAACATTCGTTGTGCATTAGAACTTAGGAAATGAATCCATTTTAAGAGGAGAACACGAAGCACGCATGACTAGAAACAGACAATAAGGCTTAAAGATTTGAACCAGGAAAAAACAGCTAGTGTAGATCTCCTCCAAGTTTGAAAATAGAGAGATCATTAATCAACACATCAAATAAGACATTTGTTTAATACATATCCAGAAAGGCATGTCCAAATGATAGCTTGTGGTTTTAGGGAAGTTTAAGTGCCGAAGCTATGTCTGGGCAAAAACCAGGTGATCAATGTCCGGCCTGGCAACCTTGCTGTAATGACAAGTCACTGCACCTGACTGAAACAGTTACAGCACAAGATATTTTGTATTGCTCTTTGGTCAACATCTATTCAAAGAAATGTTCCAGCTTTTTGATAAGTATGTCCTTTTGCTTTTCTTTCCAAGAGTTAAGTGAGATGAACTATACCAATGTCATGTCCGTGCATCAATTATGCATCTACAGCCAAGTGGCTATTAGTTATTAGATAAAGTAACACAAGTGGTTGATCGATTATTAGGTCGTTGTTCTTTCAAAATGAGCATGCTTAGCTGTTCCCTGCTGCGACCATATTTTGTGCTAAGCTAGGCTAACCACCTCTTGGCGTCTGCTCCATACTTACTGAACAGATATTAAAGTGGCATTAGGTTAACTCGATGCAGAAAAAAAAAGTCACTTTAGCTTACTCTTCAGTTTGGTTCACTAAAAACATGATGTTTTGGTTGAACAGCACTACCTGGAGACCATTGATTTGTCAGTCAAAATCCATTACTTCATATGGAGAGTGCCTGTTGACGGTTCTTTTTTAAATCTGTTCAGCCATTAAAGGCTCGTGCTCATGGATGGAGTAAAGCCTTCACGGTCTGTCTGTATCAATTATGTGCTGCTATAATTCATCTGGCTCTTCAGAACAGTGAAACAGATTTGTGCATATGAAAATGTCACAGTTGTTACCTCAGTGTGTTTCTCGGAGCACAATTGATTTCATAATTGTCTGTTTACGTGATAATCATTGCCAATTAGAGTTTATAGTTTCCTTTCTTCATTTACGGCTTGACTCCTGGCTGAGACGGACGGAATTCAATGTGAGTTACTGTAAATCTCATAGACAAATAACGCTACAGCGCTGACAATCTGCTGCAGCAACACGGCCGTTCTCAAGTTCGTCTGACATGAACAGAAGATGTGATTTACCTTTCCTCCAGGCAGATCCTGCTGAGGTTTTGATGGAAACAGAAGCAGGCCTGTCCTTCCCAATGCTAGGCAGATCAGGTGTCAGTCCTCCTTGCTCACGGCGAGTCAAACTGAAGCCCCTGCCTTGTTGCTCATCCATCAACCTCCGCTGCCTCCTCCTCAGCGTGGAGCCCTGATGCCATTGCCTGCTGAGCTGTATTTCATAAGGAAACATCAACACTGCCAGAGAAATGTAGCTTCTCTTTGCGAGTCTGACTATACAGTGTGTGACTCTGCGAAACCCAATTGAGAGGAAAATGAGCCCCAGGCAGGAAGGCAGGAGGCATATGAATCTGCTTATAATAATACGTTCTTAGATTTGAAGCTTTACGAGTTGCCTCTCAAGTCTTATAACTTCCAAATTCCTTCCAAGATCCTTTGAAGCAAAATGTGCAATGTGAAGTCTTAAACATACATACTTACCTGGGTGATTTCTTTTGGGGATTCTTAGAGAGCGTATTTTATCCTCAGGAATGCCAAGCAGTGAAAGGCTTTGACATTTTTTGAAATCCAACTAATTCCAAATCAAGCAAACATCCCTCCAAGGTTTCCCCATTTTTTATCCCCGGTTTGCAGACTTTTGGTTGTCTTGGAGCAAAGCAAGGCTTCCTTTTGCCCACCCTGGCGGCTGTCTGCCTATCATTTGGCTGCAAAATTAGCAGACAACCAGATGTTCTCAGGCTGTGTTTTTTTCAAATGTATTTATTTTTTGTTTCCTCCTTGGTTGGTTTGTAAGTGTGATTACACAAAAAAAAAAAAAAAAAACACTACTGCATACATTCCCTGCATAACTGCATAAACTGTGGTGTGGATTGGATAAACGGACGGATCCAGGACTTTTTTTTATCACATTCTTCATTTCAAGTCCCTATGAAAGCCAGTATTATTTGCTTGCACATATAGCATCCATACATAGCAAAAAGTTGGCACAGAATCTGAATTATGCCCCCCGCCATGCAACTATATGTCAAAATTAGCCTTCACCGGGAGCTCTTAGTGAACAAGGCCCTTAAAGGGATGAGAGTGCTGGAGCGAGACCTAACTCTGCATCCAATTGTTGCATTAGCTGTCAACCAGCTGGCAGTTTTAAACAAAGAATATAGTACCAAGGCAGTTTTCTTGCCTAATGTTAGGCAGCCTATAGGAACGCTGACGTTAGCTGCATGACTAAACAAACAATCAGTAACGTTAAATGTTTAACAGCAGCTTAACTCTGTAAAGAAACTCTGTACTGGATTCCCTGTTGTCAAACTGGTAGTTGGTCTCTGAGTTTGTGTTTGATCACAACACCAGCATGCTCAGTAGGGGTGTGAATCTTCACTGGTCTCAGGATTCAATTCGATTCATTTCGATTCCACGATGCATCGTGATGCTTCCTGATTACTTTACATGGCTATGTTTTCACCAACGGATACAAGCAGTCAGATATATATATATATATATATATATATATATATGTATATATTTATGAACTCCCTTTTATTTTATGTGCTCTGAGAAAGCACAAACATTACAAAAACAAGAACCACAAGTTTATGTAGTGCTGTTTAGGGGTGTGCCAAAATATCGATACTACGATATATCGCGATATTTCGTCTTGAGGTACGTTATCGATACACTGGTGCCAAATATCGATATTTAAAAATGTAAAAAAAATAAAAAACTTTTTTTTTTTTTTTTTTTTTTTTTGGCCCACCACCACCACCCCTCTTCGGAGGACGGCTTTATCTTTATTCAAACATAGGTAAACAACCAAATAAAATTAAAAAAAATGGTTTAAGTAGCTCTGAAACCCACACATATGATATTTAATGATAGTTGTAGTCAGTGTGTGTGTGTTAAGAAGAGACACTGTGCAATATACTCTTTGTTTACTTGGCTGTCATTCATGTGAAATTGATTGACAATGTTTTGTAATTCCTGTGAAATGGATTCAGTGCAGTCAATAAATTCTGAATTTCTTCAGTGACACAGATATCGTGATGAATCGTGGATGAAATTCCTTGCACTATATCGATTATCGCAGAATCGCTGTATCGTGATATTATCGTTATCGTGGGCAAAATATCGTGATAGTATCGTATCGCGAGGTACCTGGTGATACCCAGCCCTAGTGCTGTTTACTTCTTAACAATATGTTCACTGACGAAATATGTTATACTGATTTAAATTTTTTAAATTGCCTTAATTGTAAAGGAATCACATGTTTTTGCTACTTGACTAGCTTGGTTCATTATGACATTACCTGGGCTTTAGTTTGTGGTAAAGTGCAGGTATAACCCTGTCTGTGAAGTGGCTGTATGACTGGAGCTTATACCGTGACTCCAGTGTCTTCAACAGCTGACGAAACCTGGTGTTGTCAATAACAGAATAAGGACGTAGATCCTGAGCTATTAAAGCTGGCACAGATTTGGTTATTCTCCCCCTTTCTCCGAGTCGGGTGGTACAGTTGGCAGCGTTGCATCAATTTGTGGCTGGACTTGGTCTGCTGACTCTTTGGCAGTTTAACGTTGATTTAACATTGAAAATCAACAAGTAACATTAGTAGGCTATAATCGATTATGGTATGTTACTGCATTGATGCATAATCGCCCATGTCCGCATCACTATGCATCATAAAAACGATTATTTTCAACACACCTAATGTTCAGTACAATCAGTTCCACCGAACTCCCGTGAATTAAGTTATTAAATTGGGGTTCTGTACAGTAATCAGTAAAGCCCAGCCCAACATTCCCAGCTACTGACCCGTTGTGCTGTGATTATGACGTCTGTTCATGTCTCTGACACTGGTATTAGGCATGCATTGATCTATGGCATCCACAGATTTGAAGTGTTGTTTTCTTGCAGATTTGTGTACTTTGCAAGTGCTGAGGGACTTCCAAACCCATAACTCATCCAGTCCACAAGGGCCCTCAGACTTGTGCAGACTTCCAGAGAACCTGTTTGGGGTGTGGATTTCTTCAGTGTTGCCAGATATCGCGAGAGAAACTATAATATATATAGTTAAACTATATATAACTATATATATATATAACTATATCATATATCATATCAAATATCACCCTGAATCCAGAAATATCATTGTATTTATTATTGTTTCATATGTTATGATCCTTTTTTGTTTAAGTTCCAGGACTTCAAAACAATATGACATGCAATACAATAGGAAGAGGAACACTTTAACAACAAGCCCAAAAACCTGCAACCCGCGACTACCAATATTTATAAGCGACTTTACAGAAAAACAAGCCCAAAGTTACTTATAATAAGCAGACTTGGCAACTGTGGATTTCTTATGTGTAAAACTTTATAATAATGTTGCTTGAATTGTGTAGGCTTGAAATAATACTGAACCACATACTAATAAGGAAATATTTAGAAGTACTGGCTGCATTTTATTGACGTAGTTTGCATTATTTTCTTTTAATAACTCAAAGTAATGACTGTATTTCCAGCTAGAAAACATGCATCTTTCTCCTCCCTCCATTGTTGTTTGTGTCTGTGTCGCTGCGTGGTGTTACACGTGAGTTTGGAAATATTAATGCTGAAGATTACTCATTACTGTAAAAATTGGTCAGATTAGAGTAACGCTACTAAGTTATTAAGTAACACGTTACCAGCATCCATGATTGTGTAGCTTATGTGAATCATGGAGCTTGAAGATGTAAAAAAAAAAATAAAAACAGGAGAACAACTTTGAGCATGTTTGGAGGAAAGTTGGAGGTATGGAACCATTTTAATCAAGTTGTGGGCAGTGACAAATAGGCCTATGTGTTGGCTTTGTCGAGTGCATTAAAGGTCCCATATTATACTGTTTTACATCAATTCCCCACAGCTGCCAGAGGTCCAACAACACTGTATTCGAAATGTATTGCCCCAAACCCCTCCGTGATCCTGAATTTCAGCTGTCTAAAAGTCACTTGTTACGGCCCCCAGCCGATAGTCTTTGTTATTTATGCCCGAGTGAGCGCTCCTGTTTTCCACCATACCATCTTTTCTTAATCTACAGGTCCCGCCTTCTGCCGCCAGCCATTGGTCATCAGCAGCTGCAGCCAATGAGCCTGACGAACTGTCAAGGAGCGGTCCGTTTGAAATAGCAGTGCTCTTCAGACCGCATTCGAGGGCTGTCACTGTGTGGTGTGACTTTCTTCCTTGTGTGAGCTGTGGATCTGAGTGTTTTTCGAATTGTCTAGTTTTTGTGTTATCCTGTGTGTGAGTGTGTTAGTTACTGAACGGCGCTAACTATTTTTGCTGTGTTTCAACACTAGTCTTAATAACTCACTTTGAATATAGCACTTTTTGTATATAATATATATTTTTGTTAGGAAGCAGTAAGGGTGTAACTGCCATTTATTTTGATCCTTTTTTCTCCTGTTTTTTGTTAGTTAGAGAGTTAGGTTTAGCCCTTGTACTTTTATTTGTTCTTTTGTTTTTCCCTCCCAGGGCAAGTTAGTCTGGTCGAGAAGACAGTCTCTTTTGTTTATTATTTTGGCCTTGGTTCACCCCGAAGAAACGCTTCACCTTGTTTTCTGGTTATTTTGTTTTTACTGTGTCCACCATTTTGGTACAGCGCCCTTTGTGTCACATGAGCTGTGAACAATAAATTGTAACTTTTCTAGTTGCAAAACATCATTCTCTGCTTCATTTATATTGTGCCCCTGTTCCCCTAGCGTGGGGCATAACACACTCAAGTGAGCTCTACTGAGAGCAGGCTGTTTCTGTACCTGCACCTTTAAATGCTAATAAGCTTTGTCTAGCAACGCCTGCCACGCCCCTTTCAGGGAGAGAATGCTGCTTGCGCCAGTGGTAGCATGCGCTAGCGGTAGCATGCCCTAGCGGTAGCATGGGCTAATGTTTTACAGTGGATGTATCGCTATGGCTCACTGAGATGCTGTAGGTCAACCGTCAGTTTGACCCAGAATCGGACCTGGAAGGAGAGGCTCCTGAAGAAATTCAGACTCTGCAGCTGCAGCAGGACTTTTCAGAATGGTTAGTGTGTCTGAATAATGTTAGTTTGTTCTTTGTGTTGTTACATTTATTACCATGTAGCTAATGGCTAACAGCTAGAGAAAGCTTTGTTTGTCTCCAACACAGTTTCACAAACTCTTGGACAATGTGCGCACCATCTCTGTCTCCAACCAAGCTCCCTCATAATATTATTAACATTAAACTCACTTCAAACGCCATTGCATAGCGGACCGAAGCTACCTAGCCAATTTCCAGCTGACTTCGTCATACTTGTAGGAAACTGTAAATACTATCAAAACGTGGCAACACTTACCTGTGGCTCTGGTGCAGTTGCTAGGTCCAGTATGGTTGGGACTGATCCTTTTACGAGGGTCAGTGTCAAGGCAAAGCCAGCTTTGTACTGACCCTCGTTACTGAAGCAGTCCTATGTGAAGTGGTTAGCACACATACAAGCTAGAACCACAGCCGGCACATTGTCATTAAGAATGACACGTAACCACTGTCTCTTCTGTTGTTCTGTAGCTGGGACAGAATAAAGGCACTGATGTTGATTTTACAACCAACAACAGAGTACTTTACGTGTCTGGCTCTAAGCGACGACATTGCAAAACACTGCTATCTTACCACTGTACACGCCAAACTTCTCCTCTGGGATAAACGCCCCCCTCTCGGATATCTCCTATCACTGCTCAGAGGAGGCCTGCCTAGGAAAATGACTCCTTTCGTTAAGTAACAAATGGAGCTGAATCTGAACAGCCTGTAGGAGTGCCGTTTTACCAGTGGGTGGGCTGCAGAGACCATGCAGGAATCGTTTGCTTTCCTCATTCTGGGAGTTGACCAGCTCAGGGAGGACCAGCTTATATATGTAGAGTCCAGAGAAAACGTGTTTTTGATAATATGGGACCTTTAAGTGCGGCACTTGTTGCATTATTCATTAAGATCATTCTAAACAGATTTCTGTAGTTCAAACAATTCGGATTTGTAGTTGAGAATGTCAGTTATAACAGCCTACGTATAAAAAAAATTGTCGGTTTAAATTGGGCTCGGGCTCATAATTACAGGTAATGTGTCGGGCCGGGTCAGGGCTCGGACACAACATGCACAGGCTCTGGTCAGGCTGGATTTTTTTTTTGGGCCCAATCTAAGCTCTTCCTTGCAGTCTGATGTCCCTGCAGACTTGACTTTTTTATGGTAAATACACCAGTATGGTAGACTGAAGTCCAGGAGGCCTTCAAATGTAGAGTGATATGGCGCTAGAGTTTGATTTTGTATTGGACTTGATTGAATGAAAGGGGACTGTTGGGCCTTGGCAGAGGTATGCGCTCTACTGAGTGCCATTCTTGTTTTGTTTTTTTCCAGGAGGAAAAGGGGGTTTGTGAGTAAAGTGGAGTAGACTAAATTAAGAAAGCATTGTGTAGCTGCTCTATGTGGCTCAGATTATTATGCAACACTGTTACATAAGCCATCTGAGACTTGTAAAAAAGGCCCACATACTGTATCAACCCAGCTAGGCGCAGTGAATGGTTGGAGTGGTTTGAGAGTAATCAATCATTTGAAGAGAATTAGAATTCTCAAACAGAGAGCTGATGTAGTCTGCAGTGAATATGTCTGCTCCTGCTGATTTCACTTTCGGAGCCAAAGTGAGCGCCTGGCAATCAAAGCCATGAGGCATCAGTGCCCAAGTCACTCTGGACTAAGAAGATCCATATGCCAGGAGCAGGGGCCAGACTTTTTCCAGGTTCTGTTTTCCCATGGCCCCACAGCGGAGGAGCCTCTCGCAGCGTTAAAAGGAACAGCCCTCCCTCTTATCCTCCACACACCCCTTGTTAACAGTCAGTGGCCCCATTTGGTACAGTGTCCATTAATATTTATGAGAGGAGAGCTCCTCGCAGGGGCCCAAGGGTGACAAACAGGGTGACCTTTCAGAGGGCCAGTATTTACTGTGGCTGTCAGGAAGCCCCTCGGATAAGGGAAGAGAGCACCCCCGCCCATCTTCCTCTCAACCAAATGAAAGCAGGCTGGTGTTTGGCCTGAGCAGATGTTGGTAAGATACCACAAGGTTTTGCCTTCAGATGAAGCTCGGACAGCAGCTGCGTGGAAGCCTTCGAGATGAAATCATCCATTTCATAAAAAAGACAAACCTCTGCCATTTAAAGACGTGACATTTCCATTCAGCAAATCTTTCCCAAAACTGTGTCGTGTGCTCACACGGTGTCTCTTTTTGTTTATAGTCTACACCCTCAGTGGTCTGGGACTCTCTCTTAAAACTACAGTTCATTATTTTCAGTCTGGGGAGTGACTCAACAGAATTTGGTGCTCAGCCGTCTGTGTTCCAGCCCTTATTTGTCATGAAAACACAGAGCGAGGCTTCTCTTCAACGTCTGTGATGTTGTCTGTAAATTATAGGTTACTCGCTAATTTGTTCAAATAAAGCGGTGAAAGCAGTGCATGCATATAAGAACATTTCTGTTCTGCTTGTTTTGGAAAAATAAATGCAGCCACTGGAGGAATTATACAGTTTGTGTCAGTCCAGGAAAATTATGACTCTCTTGACTTTGTTGGTTTATTCATCACTGAGCTGGCTTTTATGGGCCGATTGGTGACATGTTATTTCTGTTCAGCTGACCTAAATCTGAAATTAGAGAAGACGATTGACTTGTCTGGGTTTCTAGTAGTTTTATAATACAACAATGACATTTGATTTCTCTTGTGTCTACCAGAAACAAATTAGAAAGTTCTTCCATAAGTAGCATAGATATATTACCTTATGCTCCGTACTAAGGTGGAATGGACGGTACACTCAGTGCCCACCAAATGCCTTATGATATGGATTTAAGCTGGGCTGCCTAAAGTGGGGCACAGAGCAACAGTTGGTCAGTCAGATGTGTATACCAAATATAAATAAATAAAATTGTTTAAAAATAACTATATTATGATTTAGTGTATAGGTTTTTTTCTGAAGTAAAATGCTCTTTAAATATATAGGACCCTTAATAAGTAAAGCTCCTGTTTTGCTGTTAGAAGTCCCCCCCCCCCCCCCCCCCCCCAGTCTGCTATCTGCTCTATATTCGTGGTGCTTTAAAAAGGCAGGTCTTCCCATTCATTTTAACAAGGGAAGTCTGTTTTGGCTGAGGACTTAACATTTGGAGAAACACAGCCCGATGTCACGTTGCAGTGGTCGTTCACGTAGGCTGGTGATCAGACTCGCTGCATGAATAACTACAACTGCAGTGGATTGTAACATAGTGTGTCAAATTTGGCTTTGTTAACCAGTGTCAAACACATCTGTGGATGCTGATGATCATCACGATTAGGACCTGCATGCTTAACCTACTCTGGCAGAGGCATGACAACAGAGTACAATGGGTCACTAGCTGTGCATGTTATTTAGTATGGCTAAATGCTACAGAGGAGACACAACAAACATTTCTCTGTGTAGTGTTACATTTCCCTTGTGATTACATTTGTGCCCTAGTTTGAAACACACAGTAATGATCTGCCTGGCATCCTCGTTGTCTACTATTATTTTTAATCCATCCATGAGGATAAACAATCACTAGTAGGACAGCATTCCAGTAGCATAACTACAAATCAGCTTCCCCTAACGGCAAACTAATCAACAGGGGGTTCCCAACATATCACACACACGGGCCATGGAGTGACACTTGAATATTGCCGCACCACCTGATTTGGTCTGAATGTATCGCAATAGGAAGCTTTAGAGACAAGAGGAACTTTGCTATCTTAGCGAAACAGTTTTTCTTTCACGTGTTATTATGTCATAAAGGAGACAAAAACTTTTAGATCAGGCTCAGAAAAATGGTCATCAGAAAGATTATTTTTTTCTTACTTGCTGCTCAGGGCTTCCATATTGGACCAATTATCATCGTAATGACACAGGAAGTCTTTGTTTTTGGCCCGTACTCTACTGTTAAGTTTCAGTGTTGGCCGTATGAGGAAAAAAGTTTGGGCACACATTAGTTAAAGGGATGCCTTTAAATTCAACGTGCAGTTTAGAGGTCCATTATTTCATGGTCTTGTAATTGAATTCTAGATGTTTTAAATGTTCAGTCTCTCCAGTGCTCTCATAATTCATAAGTCATTTTAGTTTCATTTTCGGTTAGATTGTTATCTTAAGGTCAACTCTGTGATTTAGAATACTCCAAATAGAAATCATAGTTCACATACATAGTTCTTTAAAGGAGCATATAGATCAAGTGAGAAAGCACAGTTTGAATACATATGCTATGCAGATTTTTTAAGGTATTGGATTTTGTATTATCGTATTGTCACAAAAATCTTTGGATTTTGGATCTACTAAAATTTCCCAGTAAATGTGTTTTTATCTCATTTTGTGGTGCAGAAAAATGCACCAAAGGCCAAGATGGATGCATTTTTTTATTGCACTCTGTATGGCACTCACAGACCCTTTGCATTTCAGAACAACAAATAAACATCACCATGGTAAAGCCGCTCTAAATATCCACACATCCTACAAATAGAAATTGTGTGAGTTTCTGGGAATTGCTTGCTAACGACATGATGATGGATGGAGCAATGCCGACCAGTCCAGTAAAACAGCTTTATGAGACAACTTCAGCACCACTTCCTTCATTCTTCAGTTGTAAAGACTGAAATTAGTATCAATCTGATTAAATCGTTCTTGAAAAGAAGAATTTTATTTGTTTTTATTATATCTAAATTGCAGATCTTTGTACATGTGGCACTTTTATGGAACTTAATTTGGATGGCGACAGCTTAAAATGGGAAAGCATAGTTCTCATCGCTTTCTTTGATATAAAATATGTCTTTTGATTCGTCAACTTCCCCTCTAATTCCCCCTAAACGCCACCTCCCATGATAAAACACTCCTTTAACATCTTCCTTTAAGTACGCTCTTTAAAGTTCACTGCCTTCATCTTTGTTTGAGAAGATTCAGCTGTGCATGTAGCATCTTAACTGAGGACAAATTTGTTCTCCCAAGGCAGCCAGTATGCCCAGATAGGGAGCTGAGAGTTGATAACATCAAACAGTTTGTTACACTGGGGACCACTCTTGGCTCCACGCTCATCCTGACCCTTCCCGTCATCCCCCAGGTGGTATCAGTCACCAATGAAGAAGACATTCCCATAATCTAATCAGGCTACATGCAAACCTCCTGCATCCCTGCACATAGATCGTCAGACAGAGATTAGTCTTCACAGCAGACTGACACAGAAAAGAGGGAAAAGATGATAACAGGACTTTTTTCAGCTCCAATGGCTGTGGTTGGAGTCAAACCCTAGAAGGGCCCACCCACATAGAGGAGTGGGGGGTTTGAGAGGGCCAAGCTGCTCAGAGCTGGTGTGCGCTGTGGAACACTATGAACCACAGTGCTTACCACAGTGTCAGATTTATCTGTGGTATTTGTCAAGGAAAAACAGAACTGTGGCTACCTTGACTTAAATCTAAGGTGCATGACTTTTTCAAAAAACCCTTGAGCCAGGCCTACTCTTGGAGGAACTGAGTTGGTGTAGAAAAATGAACCTTTGTGGCATAAGCCTTCATCACAGTTTTGATATTTTATTGTACAGTGAGAAGTGTCCAAAACATCTTAATTTCTCCACGATAAATGTTGTTTGTTTACCATTTTCATGTTCTTCGTTTAGCATGCTAACATTTGCAAGTCTGTGTGCACTGCCCCTGCAATCCATTGCAAGTCAGCACGATACTTCCTGTCTGAGTTTGAGTGTATCTGGTCGGGAAAACATGGACACCTGTAGAATACGGATGTTTGTATGGCTCTAGAACTTCACAAGCAACTACAGCAGCTGAATAACACAGTTAAAAATAGACAGGAGAAGTAGATTTGTAAGGCTCTTACACCTCTATCAATCACAAATTAAGTGGATACAAAAATAGAAATGACAACTACAGAGTTGTTAACTTCACTATATGAAGTATAAAGCGATGAAAAGTTCACTGTTTATATGCACCACCATACCGCTGTAATGCTGTTTATGTCGGTGCAGTTGGGCTTGGTGGATTTGCCCAAGTTTAAACTCTGAATTCCAATTTAAACATTGCTCTTTTCCATGTCAGAGGTACGTTTTTTTCTGAGTACAATGGAATACAGCATACACACAGTGTACAGCAGAGTCTTATGGGAATGTAATTTTGACATGATGATGGCGCAATATGATTAGTAAACATCAGGGTTGTTAAAACAAATCCTGAGGAAATCTATCCAATTTTTCACTGTGGACCAAAATGATGGATTGACTGACAAACATAGCATCCTTCCTGCTAGCATAGCAAAAATGTTTTAGTTTCATTAAGAATAATATTAATCAAGTGAACAAAGAAGCAATAAACCTAACAATGATAAGGTTTAATATTTACCTTAGTGTAGCATGCTAAAACCTGCTAGTTGGTACTATGGACCAAGTTCTGCTGAGGCAGATGGGAATGTCATTAGTATTCAGATTGTGAAAAGTGAAAAGTAAATCATCGATGTCACCAGAATCGTGCAGTCCATAGAACAGTTGTTGAGATCTTTGAATCGTGATCAAAATGTTGCAACTGGCCAATTGACATTAGAATCATGACATTAGCTAGTGTTGCAGCATGGCCCTATATACTTTATTTTTCAGTTCAAGACTTATCTAAATAATAAGAGAAAAAAATGAAACCCTCAACACATTCACCACTTGCTGGAGTTGTTAACATTCATCATACATTTCCACAGCTCTTTGGTTGACTTTTGAGGTCTGGCCACCAGACGCAGAAATCACTGGATTGTTAAAAGAAACGACAAGCTCCGTCTCAGTTGTGGCTCAAATGTGTGTTTATTCCAGTGGAACTCTCCTAGGGTGTCCTATGTTTCCTTGAGTGTATCAGTAGCAGTTTAGAGACAAGTCTGACAGCTAACCCAGGGAGGGAAATTTCCCTTGATGCATTTATATCTCACTGTCTTGATCACTCTGACAGACACTTTCCTTCCAAATGAACTTTTATTTAGAAATCAGAGCATGCTTCACTCAAGTGTTCCAGCATTGCCGGTACAGGACTTTCTATCTCTGTAAACAGCAAGCAGGTGTGTCCCAGCTACATGTCATTTCATGCTCTAATAAGCCGCAAGAAGTCATTCCCCCCTCTCCGTGCAAAAGTAATTTGGATGAAATTTCATAGCGGGTGAAATGTTGGTCTAAGTGAGGAAGCTGTTTTGATCATCCAGGAAGTGAAGCACTGGAATGAATCATTGCATTCGCTGAAAAGCCAGCAGTCCTATTTCACCACCTGGTCCTCAGCTGCCCCCTCAGAGCTCAACTCATCCAAGACAAGCAACAGCAATCTCCCCTTTCTGAATGAGGCCAAGGAAACCCCTTGTTGGATGCACAAGTGGAAGGAAATGGCTAATGTATAGGCTCGGGCTCGGGGGAACCTGTTTCTAGGAGGGGGGAAAACAGCACAGAGCTAGAACAAGTAAGTGTTTGTGTCAGGGCAGTGGGTGTCTGGCTGATGGAACACTGACAACACACTGAGGAGTTTGTGTGTGATCAAGGAAGATAGTCAGAGGTAGACGCAGAGAGAGATCGTTACAGACACAGAAACTGAGATACAGAGAAAGGAGAGAGTATGCATTCATGACATACATCTCCAGACTAATTTAAGTCAACTGGAGCATTTTAAAACCAGTTTGTCCTTATCTTCCTTCTAGGAACTACGGTGAGAGAGAGCAAAGAAAGACCAGTGTACCACATCTTTCCATTTTTGACATTTTTTTTTAATGATTTAAAAACAAATACCCTGACCCTGGATATAGAAATGTCCATAACCTGGATGAAAAATGTTCCTACATCATAACTATTATAAAGACGTTGGTCATTTTCAGGCACTTGGAACCACATACAGTCTTTGTTTGTCATGCTACACATGGAAGTGTTTCTTTGGTCCTTTTTCCCTCCCAGTCAAGGTCAGCTGTAACCACAGACAGAACAAAAAAACGGCTTTTTTTCTTTCTGGTTTCGTAACAACTATTTACATTTCATTAAAGACCCAACACAAGCCTCCATCAGACAAGAAATGGAACTGGCAAAGTTCCTCTGTCACGTATCAACCCTTCATATTTTTTCCATACACTTCCACATTGGTAATGAAACAACAACAGAATTAAAAGGTATAATTATAATGGCTCGAAAGAGTTTTTTTTTTTTTTTTTTTTTTTTTTTTACAGCAGTATTAATCAATATAACTTAGTGGAATGGTTTTGATATAAGATTTGGCAAAAAAAAAAGATACGTAAGTTCCTTTTTGTCCACCATGGGCCTCAAACCAAAAAAAGTCCCGTTGCTACAGAGGTACTGAGCACTCGGGTGAATGTTCAGCTTAAATCAATGTAAAGATAAAACCCAAGCTCTTATGACATCCTTGAGACTCATTTATGTCCCCTTTCTGTCTGATAATAGATAATCCATCTCAAACTGTTACTGTAACTGCCCACATACTTCCATGCATCCTTTACATTGGCATAGATGTTAAGCAGTACACCCAGTAAAGGTCAGCTCAGTGTCAACAGTTTCAGTACATTTGAATTACCACCATTGTTCAAACTTCTATGTCACATCCTATGGTCCTCTCACATAAACTATTGGCTACCCTACCCCGCGATTTTCATTAGCACTGCTCTGTTCCATCCGGACCCGAGGTACATTTCATTTTTTTCTGCAAATTTCACGGTAAGCAGTTGGTAATCACCACTTAACATATCTGAAATTTCTTTCAAATTAAGCACCAATTACCACAATGATTACCTCAAAATGAATTGGGAGCTACTCAAACATGATTTAATAATAATAAGCCGCTATTTTCAAACAAGCAGTTGATAAATAGCTGGTAATTTCTGGTTTCTGCTCAACTGCCACTCAGCAAACCAAAGAACTTATGAGAGGAGCTGCAGCTTCATTTCCAACTACTTTCGGTCCAACACCCTCTTAGCAGTCCACTAAATTAAAGTGAGCTGTTGCAGCTTACTTTCAAACTAGTTTTTTGTCTAACTTTTGCAGGTCACTAAACTGAGGTCAATGTTCTTACCATAATTTAAGCAGATCAGTCCAACTTTGGAACAGTTATCCAAAATGTATTATTTGAATATTTATTTGCCTCCATAATCCGTTGATAACAGACAAATACAACTACAGGATCAAGTTACTAATTTCCCATTTAAGTTAAATTCCTTAACTGCCTTAATCCCTTATCTGAAAGTTAAGCTGTGACAACTCACTTCAATTTAGTCGCCTGCTAAAAGGAAGTTTGACAGAAACTAGTTGGAAATGTAAATGCCATGATCACCAGATGTTATTATCAAATCATGTTGGGGTAATTTTCAATAAATTTGTGGTACATTTTGGGGTATTTCTGGGGTAATTTCAAAGAAACTTCGGATATGTTCCTTGGTACTGACCACCTACTTGCCATGACTTTTCCAGACCTGTAAAATGAAGTGTAAGCTTTCAGAAAATTAGCACATATACGGCCAAAATGACCACAGAGTACAAACAGAGGGCTTCATCCGTATCCGTATCGAGCGCTGAGCATAAATGAGCCTTAAAAGTCATTGCTCAGCTGCAAGGCAGCCATGTTTGGTAAGAGTTACTGCATGTGGCCATGGGTGACTGAACTTGTGCCACATAGTAATTGCTGAAGTTTACATCTCTGACATAGGGAGCGGGCTGGTAGTAGCAGGTGATGTTGGACAGAGCGGGGATAGCATTCTGTTCGGCCATTACGCGCAGCGCCAGAGTGGAAATAAGTGCCAGTGTCTGTCGGCGCTCATGGCCCATCAGACACACAGTACTTTCGTCCACCACCTGCCTCAGCGTCACCAGGTACTCATAGCGCTTGTGCTCTATGCCCGCAAAGTGGTTCTGCAGATACGCCTCCAGTTTCCTCTGCTGCTCGCCGATGTCTGGGAAGTCGATGAAGAAGCGCGAGCACATGTAGCGCTGCATCTGTTTCATTTGAGACTCAGAGGAAGGCTGGAATCCGCGAACCAGCAGGTGGCAGTACTTGAGCAGCCCGCCGCCTCGGATCTCTTCTGGGCTGCGGGTGGCGATAGTCCTGGAGAAAAGGTGCCCCAGAGCTTCCTCAAAGTCTCCGTACATGCTCTCCCCCTGCACTGTAGGGTGGAAGGTCTCGGACATGGCAGTCTCCGAACAGCGATCGAAGAGCAGCAGCGAGTCCAGAGTGATCTGGAATGAGTCGACGCTGAACTCAAACTGCCTTCTCAGGGAGTCCACGAACTTCAACTCTACGTTCTTGCCGGTGTTGTTGGACAGTGAGATGAGGCTCCAGCGGTCCGTATCATTGCAAACTTTTACCAGTTTCTGCACATATGCTTCCTTCAGGGCAAGGGCTGTGATTCGTTCCCTGCACACGCCTTCAGGTAAGAAGTCTACCAGGCAGTCCAGCACCACATCCTTCACCAGCCGAAAGGTTTTGTCGTCTGTGAGACTCAGGCCGAAAATCAGGTCCAGGTCTTTGTAGCCGAGGCCATTGTCCTGGTGGAGCACATGGCTGGCCGCTGAGCCGTTCAGCTTGACATCACGCACCACCACACCCCGCTCCTCCAGTCGAGCCCTGACCACCTGAATAAAAACACAGAAAAAGATGAGTGATGGATATCGACAAAAAGATAATCTCACAGTATTTAGTCATCCACTTCTTGACTCCTTCATTTTTGAAGCACTAACTGTGTTTATATAAGAAATCAGTTTCCAGTCAAAAGAGGTGCAGATTTTGAGCATTTTTGCAATATTCAATTGCATGTGAATGCAGCAGCTACATGGAGAGTCAGGGAAAGCCAGTGGGTGATTCCTGAGGCAGGCAGACTTTCAGTATCTTCCTTCAGAACACTTTCTCAACAAAGTGACTGCATGGAGGCTGTGATCACCTATTTAGAGGAAGTTTCATTAACATAAACGATCCTGTAGCCTGAGGGTGACACTGCCCTATATACTGTACAGCAGACCTCTAATGAGCTGCATGTCTGATTCTGTCTTATCTCTTCACATGTGGAGCACAAGCAACATCAAGAGAGATAAACTGTGGAACATGACGAGTCGGTGCTTGTCTTGGGTAAGAGGCTCCACGGTTCAGCTGTGAACTTTTAAACTTGTGTTCATATTGAAAAACCCTTTCGCTATCATTTAAACACTCGTTGGCAGGAAAAGGCACACTATATTGCACTGCTCAGGGAGACCTCTAGGCCTGAGACAGCTGAGATGTTTATGCTTCCTGTCTGTTGCATCACTCAAATGACAATAAGAGCCAAACAAGGCAAATTCTGAAGTAATCCAAAACACAGCTGTCTGTTATGAAAAAAAAAAGAAAGAAAATACTGTGACTGTCCTCCCATCAGTCAGTAAATGTAGACAGACATCTGTCCAGCTAAGTAATCTCCAGGTACCTTAATGCAAGTTCTTAACTTGATACAATAAATCACCTTTTAATGGCGCTCAACTGCTTTGCGGTTACAAAAGAACTTCATGTGTTGAATTCTGATGTCAAATTAAGGCTATTTCTTCCACCAGACATTGTTATTCCATTATATATAGATGCTGTTGTCAGCTTTTTAAGCAATTGAGGCACTGACTAAATCCAAGAAAAACACAAAAGAGTAAAGGAACTGGGATGAGGATGGTATATTTTATGTTGCAATGTCTTTTCGCTCCCTTTGGCTTCAACTAATGCACTGTACAGTAATGTAAATAAAATAGTGGATGAAACTGTTGTTCGTCAAGGAATGGTGTGCATCTTTAACTTGCAACTCTCTCTAAGGTGTTTGCAGACTGAGCCTACTTTGGAATTTAAATCTGTGGCACGCCTCCCTACACGAACAAAAAAAAACATTTCTAATCGGTATTTTAGAAGCAACCAATGAACACAAGCAATTCTGGAGGCGACTTCTAAAAAAAGGGTCCATGTAAAATGTAGTTCAGCATGATAGCATAGGGAAACTCTTGTTTATTGTCTCCACATGAATCAAATGTATTCAACTCACCAATTGTACTGTAGGGAGTGTCCTACGTACCCTACCTTTAAGAGTCATTGCAACCAGTGGCTTAAACAGCTTAAACCAGATCGGTGATCACTTTTACCTGGACATGTTGTATAATGTATTCTGTTCGTTTAAGTATATATTAAAATGCACCAGGTTGATACTGGTATAGTGTGACTGTTGTTGTTATCTGCCAAGAGACTGGATGTAACTTAGCATTCGTTTAAATCTGGCATGTTTACAGTCAGTTTTTTTTTTTATACTGATGATCGTTAACTTGCTTTTTCACAATAAAAAACATTTTTTTTAAATAACTTTGATTCACTGCAGTGGCTGTGTGAACCCCAGCCCCCTCCCCCCTCATGCAACACTTGAGAGAAGTGGATTCTTTTCACCATCCAGCGAGGGAAACCCACAGCACTATTTGCTCTGACCTCACACTTAAACAGTTGGTCCGAGTTAACAGCACACCATAATCTGCCTGTCTGAGGGTCCGGAATGGAACGTATGAGGAAACAACGCTCTGCCACCCCCACCGCCTCAGTCCTTCAGCACTCATAAAATGGGCCAGTACATTTCCCACATGACACACGAGCACCTGGTGAACTGAGCGAAGGGAGACACTTCCGCCGACGTTTTGAGGAAAAAAAAGCCTTGTAAAAAGAGCCGCAAACACACCAGACTGTCTGGTGTTGACAACGCCTTGGCGACACATAACAGTCTCTCCACTTTCTTCCTCCAGTGTCAATCGTTTCCTTGAGTATTACATTTAAGCTGCGGCCTGAATGTGTTTTTATTATGAAACAAAATGACCCAGCCATTTACCAGCCCATAGTCCCCTGGACGCCAATGAGAGCTCCAGGCAGCGGTTCAGATGATCCTTCTGCCAAGGAAATGGCGACAGCGAGTGAGGAGTTACGAATCCCTGACCTTCGCATTCACTCCAAAACCAACCCAGCCAGTAAGTCGTACAGTAGCTTGGCAGGCAGCGGGGGATGATGATGATGAAGTTTTTCCTCTGATTTGAAAAGCTTCCTTGAATTTCCTACGCACGGGTGGTCATTTTCACCTGTATGCTCAGACCAGAGTGAGTCACGGGCTGAAACGTGATGCTGCTACACCCCTGTGAGATGGATGTTTTCAGTGAAGGATTTGTTCATCTGCCTCACGGGTTCAAAGACATTTTAATGTCTTGTGATAGGATTTTATCCAAGGAACCCATCCAAGGAGACTTTTGTTGCATTAGATTTTTGTGCCAGCCATTTCAGATGAAACTGGTGAGGGTGAAAGCTGTGGTTCGTCATCCTCATATGTCTTGTAACTGTGATAGTGTCTTGTGATTTAATAGTGGAATCAAGTAATTCCCCATCTTGGTGGACGCCCTGCATCCAGCTCACTGCCCCCCTAAATGGCCATAGCCAATGGGTAAAATACTTAAGTCCAGTCCCCCCATTATACCCACTGCCCCCTAACTTTTAACAGAGTTTCGATTTTTCATATCTTATGTATTCAGGTGAGAGTTAAGTTTCGCAATAACGCTGTTGGTCTCATTATGGACAGTTCAGATACAAAGGATCAAAACTCGATACAGCAATACACACATCACTTTTTTTATTCGTAGTGTTATTCTTCCTTCTTGAAACCTGCCGCCTACATTACCCACAATGCAACTGAGTGACATCACTGCGGGGAATTTATCAGATTACATGCAGCTTCCTCTGGAGACACAGGTGGCTTCTAACTACTTTTTTCCACATGTGCAGTAGTACTCCACAAGACCTGTAAACACACTTTTATGTGTGCATATGGTCGAGTTACCCTTTAAGTGTAAAACTACAAAACTACAAAGAGCCCCTTTAAGGCATTTAACCAAAAGTCCATTCAAAAACCCAATTGACTTAAAGTGCAACTGGAGCTGAAAGTGCAGAAATGCAATTTCCTAATTACCTAAACGAATTTCCTTATTTTTGAATAGCCACTTGAGGCACAGAGGAAGTGATGTCAAGTTTTGTTTTAAAGGGGATTTAAAAGCCCGCCAAAACTCTAAATTCACCAACAGAAAAAACAGACAGAGATACGTCCAGCGCTGCCCACATCTTTGAGAAAGATCAAAAGAAAAATGCCAAATAAAAATCATTACTGAACAGTCTGAAATGAATGGTTTCCTCCTCTAGGGAGCACTGGGAGCATGTGGTGTCTTCATGTTGCTCCTTCTCAACAATGGCCCAGTGAGGAGTTGGTTTACAGTGTGGCGGAGGTCACAGTGGAGTCAGGCGACTGGTCTTCACTTACCACAGTGATACGTTGTCAAGCCTGACCCACAAGCCCAGTGTTAATACAGGCACTAATCCACTCCTCACAATCAGCTTCAAATCCAGATCACTTTCTAACATGCGGGAAAGTGAAGTACTACTTCAAGTTGGAAAAAAAAACAAAACCCCATGATTAAAGCAGTGACGAGACTTATCTCATGTGCTCTAGACACAACAATTTAGTTTATATACGATAGCCTGAAGCGCTGGAATCAGACTCCATACCTCCGCCTCCACACAGAAAACCACTCAGCGAATGACGTAAGCTGTGGCACCCACACCAGATATCTGTGTTTATCATCATGTGGTATAATGCTACCACGTATGTGCACAGGGCCTCTGTAGATAAAGAGGCCCTCTGATTCTGACTGTGGGTTGATAACTGTCAACATTAAATGAAAATGAGAGCACAGAGGTGTAAGTAACAGTAAAAGTTTTCCTTCACTGCTCCCATGGCGCACTCACAACCAGACCACAAACAGATGTTATTTAAATGTGGTGCTCAGACAGGCCGACCATTGACAGGGGCCCCTCTGACTCTTGGGGAGTGTGATCTGTTGGTCACCTTACCCAGTCTGTGACGAAAGCATCTGGCTCTCAAATCGTCTCTATCTGTCTCAGGTAGAGAGCTCCGCATAGGCTAAAAATAAATGACATTAAACTGAGCAGACTGGTGGTTTTGCATGTTGCAGCCCATTTACCATGAATCACCGATACCTCACATTACTGTCAGCCATTTTCCAAAACATATCATAGTGGTTTAGATCTGAATGTGTTTTTCCTTACTCCCAGGCAGCCACTGGTTTCCATTCATGTCCATATGGTATGAAAATCAACTTGCAGAGACTTGAAACCGGCTTGACTTCTAGTCCATGACAGGGAACATGACTTCTTCGTTTGTTTTTGTCAAATTAAGCGTGCCACTGCGAGGTGGTGCTGCGCAGACTTCACATCAAAGATACTTCCAGTAGATTTTGGCTATGCAAACAAAATTCACAAATGGTTACCAGTGATGTGTAAAATATATCTTATTTATAAAAAAAAAAAGGGCTATAAACATAAAAAAAAATTTTGTTATGGTTCTTTTTCATATTAGCATAGGCAGCTAATATATTAAAGTTCATTTCCACGGCTTTTCTATGTAGCCGGTGGCTTTTTTGTTTTGCTAAGACGTTAGCAAGTATTTGCGCTGCTTATTCGGATGCCACCAGCAAGAAACCTGTTTTCTAAAGCTAAAAAGATTCGAGGATATATAAAAAAAAATATCAATGGATTACTCAAATGTTTATCTTTGCACTTTAGCCAATCCAACGTGCTGACACTCAGACACTGGAGACAGAGGGAATCCCCTCGGAGCCTCTCGTCAGACGCTTGGTAAGCAATGGGCTAACTTTCCAGAAGCTGGTCTTCTCCAAAAGCACTCATGGAAAGAAAAACGTGTTTGGGGTTCCTGCTGTCTCCTCGGGATTGCGTAATGAAGGAAAGACTTTAGTGGGAATGTTGAGTGGACATGGTGGGGGCCTCCTTGATTATAGAGGCCCTTGAAATGTTTTGTCTTTGAGGGTTTTTCCTTCCCCAGTATCACCACAGAAAATATGAATCACCGGAGTGAAACAAGATTTCAGGCAAAAGGCATTTAAATAATTTACAGGGAAAATTACTACCCAGACATTTCCCTATACGTTTCATTTCAAGTAAATATGCCATGGCTCGGTCATTATCTCTGTAAGAGCGGCGAGGGAGAAGGCGCATTAGTGAGCTAGTGGAAAGCTGCAGTCACAGCGTTATATCATCCCGGCTCCTGTGGCAGTGTGAAGAGTACAAGTGATCAGGTGTGTCTTTTTTCGAGCGCAATCTACGATGCCACAGATCCTCTAGCGCCGCCGCACGCACATTTCATAACAGCTGTGGTGATCTGTGTGTCAACACACCGGAGACAGCAGGAAGGATTTTGTTAGGTTCATGTTGCTCTGGAGTTTTTTTTCTATCCACACTTTGAGATGCAACAAGTGAATTTGCTCAGGTTTTTTTTTTTTTAATTGTCCACTGAAGCTGTACATTCTTATTTATGTGACAGCATGCAGACACATAACTTCAAAATGTATTCCCAAAAGAAACTGAAGAAATGAGGGTCTGGTCCAGCCAAATGATCAACATGTTGGAAATTAACCTACCTGAAAACACAAGAATTTCCATGTTTGCCGTGTTGTGTATTTGTGTGTATTAGCATTGGTGTATTAGTGAGTAGACACAAACTTACTCAACCTGATCAGCAACTTCCTCACCTTGTTTCCCTTCTTTTAAGGGTTATTGACAGCTTTTGGAATTGAAATGACAAGCTTGTGATTTGCAGGCACAGCAGTTTGAAACCACAGAAACCATACAGTATATTAAACCCCACAGAAGTAGACTTTTAAGAAAAAGGAGTTATGCAAGATGTAAAGTAACTAAAACTAATTCAGGTTACATGATTTCTCGTAACAAAAAGTTTCTGCTAATATTGATTCGAGAACCCTTTCGTCCATCTTTCATGCCTCATGCGCTCCTTCAGACTTTATTTTGATGATGACAATAAAGACAGTCGGGCGGACAGGGGGGCTCTCACCTGGACGATCTGCCGGGGCTGCACGGACAGCGTGGGGAAGTTTCCGCGGCCGTGGATGGGGACGCTCTCTCCCAGGATGGAGTCCAAGCGCCGCACCTGATCCCAAGACAGCACGCTGACCCGTCGACTCTGCTCCGAGGCATCACCGGAGGACATGACGACCGGACTGAGCGGGGGTGTCCGTCCACGGAGTGTGAAGGCTGCGGGGAGAACAGCGGCGGCGAGGGCGCAGCGCAATCCCGCACGAGAGAGCCGCTGGAGTTTTTAGATGACAGAGGATGGACAGTGTCTCCTTCTTCTGAGACGAGTTTTAAGAAAAGCCTCCTCAAAGCAATAACGTAATGAGAAAATGCTGTAGAATAACAGACATCTCCACAGGCAGAAACCTCCAGTCCTCCTCTGTGTGTGCGCCTGTGTGAGTGCGTGTGTGGGTGTGTGTGTGCGTCTGTGTGACTCTGTCCTCAGATTAGTGCCGCCTCTGGACTCACACCGGGTTTTTACCGAGCCGGGATTAACTGCAGCCTCCCTATTGGCTGGCCTGAGATTTATGAACACTACAATATACAGAAGACTAGCCTCCACACACTCACAACACACACGCACACACACACACACCCCTACTTCCCATGCGTCAGATGGCAGGTTCAAGGACTGTAGGAAATATGGTAATTACTAGTTAAGCGCAATTAGAGGACCCAGTTCTCCGCGACTTGGCTCGTTTGGCTCCAACAATGTGTCCCCGTTGCACTCTAAACCTGCTGTGTGTTTTAAGTTTGTTGAAAACTTTGTAAAAAAAAAATCATGTTTTTGTATATTTTAAAAATCATTTTTAGACAAGGAACTGTGGGCAAAAATGGTGGCACATGATAAGATTAATAACACCTTGGTAAAATGTTCTGTTTTTAAATTTGTTACAGCAGTTAAAGTATCTCAATTTAACCTCGTGTAGCAATTGACATGTGTCATCACTTTTTTATTGGCCAAATGTGAGTGGATGAGATCTTCTCTGTCGCTCTCGTTTGCCTCTACAAGCCTGTCGACATTTAGTTGAAGTTGCTTAATGCTCCTGGAACGTGGATGTCTTGAATATTTAAGGAACCTTGAATGTCGGCACCAAATTTCATGGCGTCCATCCAGCCAACATCATACAGTCCACTGGATGTGACTTTATGCATGTTCTCGGGCGCCTCTCTCAGGAGCTAACATTAGTTTGCAAATGAAGTGGTCTGGTTTGACCAGATGTGATTGACAGTGGCTTGTGAGCGTGAGCTGACAACTCAACAATTTGACTGTTGCTAAATTCCGATTGTTGCGTGGGAATATCAGCTCCAAACCAGTGAGGACAGCACAGGCAAAAAAAAAAAAATGGTGACACAGAAATCTCTAATGATGTGACCAAAACTGTGCTAACTTTGGCCAAAAATTTACGTTGATGTAGGACCTCATCCCTGTAGCTAGTACATAGCTAAATGAGGAAATACACTATTTTTAGGGACTTTATGATGTAAAGAAATCATGAGATTGTTTTCCGAAACAATAACCATAAGTCCTTTCAGCAAGTGCTCGAAAACATCTATTCAAGTTGGAGTCAAGGAGGAAGGAAGCTCAGAATTATATAGAGTAGAGTTTATGTGGCTGAATGGATCAACAAATGTTTCATAAACTATATTTTTTATTATTATCAAGTGCTTATTTGAACTAAAACCAGTATTTTGCCCTTTAACTTACCTAAACCATAGCGCTGTCACATTCTGAAAGGGAATTAGATATTGTTCAAAAGGGATTGTGTAACAGCTTTGACAGACAATTATGTCACAAGATCCAAAGCCGCTCAAGTGTGTCTTTCTACACGGACATGGACAGATGAGGTGTTTTGTTGTTGAGTGTGCCAACTTGTTGTTGGATTTATGGAGTTTCGGCAGTTGTCTGAGGAATAAATGTAAAGACAGATGTTGAGACCTTCACCTGCTGGTTGAACCGGACAAAGGTCATGGGCAGATTCATTTTCAATGAACCTTGAATAACTGCATTCTGATGAAACCATCAATCATCCAAACAACTAACAGACCATTGTAATTTCCCAGAGCTGTGCAAAACAGGGTAATGACAAAGTAAACCATGTTCATTTGGAAAGTTTTTCTGCAAGCGATGTGATTGGAAAAGAACAAAATCTGTCATGGTGCTATATATTTCCATCCAGCCTTCCAGGGAATTATGAGAAATTCCAATCAGGTGTTTTTCCAGAAGGGGATCAATAGCTTTCATTGACTATGGTTACATCAGAATACAAAATCTCAGGGGAAAAAGACAGACCTTCCGAAGGCCTTTATTTGTGCTAGGCGAGTCAGTTTCTCACTGTAGTTTTCATGTGAAGAGGAAAAAAGATGTAATTCACTTGGTGATACCGTAATGTACGAGAAAAGGTCAGAACGGCAACTCACTAATTCCTGGATGTTGTGGTCGACCAACAGACCTGTTGTACAGAGATTTCAGAACATTCTAGATCATTTTCGACCGCTGTGGAATGAGACTGAATCAGATGGCGGGCTGATCGTATGACACCTCGTCACCGTGGGTCATTGTTCGATCCAAGAACAGTGAAGAACAGTTTGTTTCTTTCATAAATGTCAGTGAAGCGAGAGAGACAGTCAGGGAGACCCTTGTAAGCACTGTGAAAGAATGCAAAACCAGTCCGTTATTTGCATGTTATGTGCGTATCACAAATACAGCGTCTTACTCATCAGTGACTCCGCTGTCATTACCGAATTGTGTAGTTGGTGGTAATCAGCACCTGTCCTTGTGCAAAAAAATAAAGCCAAAGCATAACTGAGGAGATACAGCATCGCTTCTGAGTCACACCCCACCTTTCAGAGATTCAGTTTTATTTTACAGCCCCGGGGACTGAACGCGAGGTGTGTGACATATTAAGGTGCACTGGCAAATGTGTCTGGAGAGTTTTTGTCGTTACTTTGCTCAATTGATGCTCCAAACCCTTTAACGATTTGTCAGTATGAGGACTATAAACATTGCTTTGTGTCTAAGTTAAACTTTACATACCAAGATATTAGAGTTCCAGCTACATATTAACCTGATATTGCCTTAGTTCCTCAGTTGGACCACCCTTGCAGTTTGACAATGCATGAGCACTTTTTTATATCAAAATACATGGAAACGTTTGTTACGATCTGAGCAAACTGTTTGAATATTGACCATATCTTTATCCAACCTCTACCAGTGAAAGTCAAACTTGATACCCCGAACATGGTTAAGAAAAACCTTATTTGAAATCACACTGACACTCGACAGACAATGCAGCCTGACCTTTTTACCTCACAGTATGTTGTGCAGTTCACATATCACATGACAGGGATGGTAAATAAAAAAAAAACACTTCAGTGAAATCCCAGAATGAAAGTCTGCAAGCTGACAAGCAATACACCAATTTTCACACGGCAGCCACTGACATCACGCACAAGGTGGGGTAGGTACCTTAAAATATGGCCCGAATTTAAATCACAAAGAATCGAATTTGTCATATCAACAGTGTAGTCCATACTAATTAAATGGGAAAATCTTATTGATGTTAGTGGAACCCCATCGAGATCTAGGAACTTCTCAATAAGCAACTGACCGTTAATTTGCAGAAATGTGAAATCAACAAACATATTTATTTCTGTTGTTTGTAACTGTTTGTTTAAAGACAAAGTCTATAATTAAAATCTGGTCCAAACTCTCTGACGTGTCGGCTGTGTTTACTTCATTTGCCACGTTGCTTTGCTAATGCCTTCGTTATCTACCCTACAGTGATAACTTGGACTCGTAGCTCTAACCCAACTGGGAAATTAGGTGTCGAGACATTGTTTGAAATGAATTTGAAATAATTGCAATTAATTGTATGTAAGCTAGTGTGTGATAGAAGGGTTTTCTACCTGGTAGTGACTGTAAACATTGTGATTGGTTCTATTCCCCTAATTATAAACCCCCATGATACCTTGCGCAAATTATGGATGGGACTTTCATCACATCTTGTCACTTAACCGGAACTGACGTTTTCCATGGTAGTAAGATCGAGATCCTCTTTCCCGGCGCATTTAATATGGCGAATCATTCATTCATGAAGAGCTAGGTTAGCAACTTTGTTGGGTGGATACGGCTAATGATTTTATTATCACTTAGCCCACTTAGCTAAGGCCGCTAAAGCCTTGAAAGTGCTACTGTTTCTCAGTTATAATGACTTTGTTATTATGCTAGTTCTGACCAGCAACAAAAGTTAACATGTTAAGATACATAGTTATACATCCTGGTCCAACTTATCTGACATTACTGCTGTGCTTCTTTCAAGTCCTTTGTTGCTTTGCTAACATCTCTGATAGCTAACAGCTACATTTTAGACTAGCCGTTAATTTGAGGTAAACTCAGGATGTCATTTTCGCTAAGAGGCAAAAAAGGTCTCCGACATTACTTTAGTGAAAGACTAAAAAAAGCATCAAATATGCATTTTGTTATAATGAGATGTATACACTATAAACTTTATGTAAGCTAATGTCCGAAGCAGGAGATACCTGGAAGTTATCATAAACAAACATCGTGCTTCAGTCTATGTCAGTACACATGTTGTTGCTGCGGTTACCTGATGGGCTCCCACAGTTCAGAGTGCTATTCTCACAATATTAAAAACTCGCCAAATGTGGACAAAAGCAGCCCAAACTTTATTCACCCGCCCAATGTATTTTTTTCCCACCATGCGTTTACAAAAGTAGCCCAATTGGGCGGAAAACCGCCCAATCTGGCAACACTGAATGTATGAGGTGGCAACTTAGCTGTTATCAACCAAGCTCAGAAATAAGTAGTGCCATAGTAATAAAAGGGAACATCGCTTTTTTACTGTATTATATGCTCGTTTGTATCCTTCATATGAAACCAGAGTTCATGGCCGTGACAACACCCTGTTGAACATCATTATGCTCCTTGTGTGTTATATAAGATGCAGATTCTTCTACTCTATTGTGTACACTTTGTGCTCCAGAAGCTTAACAACAGCATCAATAGTGTCTGTATGCCTAAAGAGGCAAACACGTCACTCTTATGTAACTCCATAGGCTCTGGTCTGCCTCTCCTTTTCCACTTGCGACAACAGTGACTTTTCTCCCTGGAAGGAAAGAATGTGTTAATGTCTCGAACACACAAACTTCCTGGACTATAATACAATAATGGCGCTGACAGGTTACACAGTGACATTTCAAGCTAGCCTTTTGTGAAATGTGATGAATGCAAATTGCCACAGATCTGTTTATCTTGTCAGAGAGTTTCCAGCTTTTTAGCACCCTGACATTCAGTTACATTTGGCATGTAACATTTATATTAGCGATTCCATTTCCACTGCCCTGACAATCATAATTTAGCCTTATTAATAAAACAACCATTGTTTGGAGTCCATTAGCAGGATAATACAGAACAGTGTTAACCCCTGGTTTGATCACAAGAGACTTCTCACTCAGATGTTTTAGCAGGTGCATGTCAAGCAAAACTGGCTCTGCTTTGAAAATGATGAGGAAATGTGAGGCACTCATCTGTGTCAACCTATGTCACTCAATTGATCCATGCTGTTTACATTCACTACCTCTCTTACAAAACAGCCTGCTTGTTTATCTCAGCGTGGAAACTATATGGAGGCCCTGCTGATGTGATCATCATAGTAAATATAGCATTTACTCCAGCTGCTGTTCCGGGAAAATGTATGTATACTACATTTGTGACATATAAACTCCTACTTTGTGGCCATACAGCAGAGTTAAATCAGCCTCATGTCATAACATTGAAGGGGATGATTATGAGGATGCCTTTGGCGCCTTTAGCATGATGAGAAAAGATCCAGGCTGAAAACATGTTTGTGATAGTGGCTGGATTGAAGAAGAATGCTGTCTGATACAGCAATCGAGAACATTTTCGTTTCTGGGATCATACCACTAATCCCGCATAAATAAAGTATTTTCACAATCGCATTTTCTCATGACATTGGATCCAATAACTGTAATAGGGATGTCTCGCATAGTGACAAAGCAACAGAGATTTGTCACCCAACCAATGCATCCTCATATCTGAATGACAGAACGGGTAAATTGCCAGGGACTTCAAAAACATAACACATCACCGTTACCAAAAACAACATGACATTTGCAGCATAACAGTCACAGGCGTAGCAGACCTTCATCATATGCTTGCTGTTTGGTTAAGCGTAGGCAAGAAAACTACTTGTTTAGGTTTAGGCACTAAAGGTACTTGGTTAGGTTTAAGAAAACATTACGGTTTGTGTTAAAACAATAAGGTTACTGAGGTGACTTCAGCTACGAAAGTACCTTGGTTCACTTTCACTCCTTCCGACATGTTGTTTTTAGATGGACAGACCAGCAACTAGCTGGTAAAGAGCCAGGTACTTTTCTCAGGAGTTTTGGAGAACAAAACAGAGCTATTAAAGAAAGAGGAAATATTAGACTTACTTACTCATTAAATGGAGAGAAACACAAGTCCGAATGAACACTCATGTTGCTCTGTGTCTGCTGGTTGACTTAACAGGAAACTTTGCTAACAAGCAAGCCGGACTCGCAGTCAGTGTCATAAAAATAGTTTTCACTTGGCGCCACAAATAATAAGTTATTGATGGTCTAAGGGATTCAATCTGGATTTGAGGAAATCTACCCGTTTTTGACAAGAACAAACAGCACCCTGCTCTAAGTTACATCTTACAAAATGTTCTAGTCACTAAAAGTTTATTTTTATAAACTTGAGGGGAAATTGGGCGGAATGAAACTAAAAAAAAAGTGATATGCTTTAAAAAAGCATTAACTACTATTTGTAGTTAATGGGCTAAAACATGCAAAACCACCAGCGTATTGCTTTAAAATGAACTGACCATAAATCCTCAGAACTGTTACAATAGTTTTAAACTACTTTTATCTACCAGAGAGTTTGTTTTGGCGTTAAGCCTCTTATCTAACATTAAATGTAAGGTGCCCAACTTAAATTTATCTCCAAGAACTCCTTAAGCTCGTGAGTTGTAATAAATAAGTGGAGAACCATGCAACGGTGGATCTGGAGAAAACTTAATGAGGAAACCAAATGGCTGCCATGCTCCATTACTTAGCCTATTTAACATCAGAAATCATATCACAACCAAGCATTACATAGTTGGTTCTTTCATTACTTAAAAGTGAGTGAGACGTTTTTTGCGACAGAAGGGAAAAGTATCTCTGTTCACCGCTCTGACAGCAATGTTACAACCCAATAGATATCTACACAGTTGACATGGTATCGTTACGATCTAGAGACATGCCTCACGCCTACACCTTCCAGGATTGAGACAATACAGTATGCACATGTGATGTTCAGTTAGCATTCATCAGAGCACGTGTACATCATGTTTCTGCTATTGTTAAGCTCCAAGGTGTTCCTTGTTTTCTAAAGGTCTTTTCTTGTAAACATGCATAGCAGGGACGGCCTGTCAACAATCCTGACGTAAGAGAGACAAAGAGAGTCACTGGAGGGTTAGGGTTAGGGTTTTGTTGAGTTGTTAAACATGCTTTAATTAGACCTCTTTTTTAGTTTATTTGATTTAATATAAAGTTGTGCATTTACAAACAAGGTGTTGCCACTCCAGGAGAAAGACAAAGTGTAATTAGACCTCTGCTTATCACATATACTTACAATCAATGCTTTTTCTAATTTAAGATTGGCTTGAGGAACAGTTCAAGCTGCCAAAAGGAAGCAGCAACATTTTTACTGTAATTATCTGTCATGTCATAATTAATCATGTCTTCCAGGCTCCAGTCAGAGACGTCGGACAACTCAGTATTGAACGTAGTTTGTTTTGGCATTGTACAGTAAATTAAACTAGGTTAAAACAGGTTTATGATAAGTGCTTTTTCCCAGAATGAAATGAAAGTTATCAAAATCAAAGCGAGTGAGGCAAGATGTTTCTTCTGAGCACCAAATAGACATCCAAATCATCAGAATAAATACAATAAATGTTGGCAATGTATGCTGTTGCAAACCACAGATGTTTTTATTTACACTTTTTTACAAAAAAACACTTGGTTAGGGTTAGGAGAAGATCATGTTTTGACTCAAAAACAAACATGGCTTGAACGATGTGTCGTTTAGACTATTGAGCGATTCACTGCTTACAAATGTTGAAATGAAGTCTTGAGCAGTGGTCTCTTACTTGGTACCACCACCTACCCCAACACCTCATAACATTAAAGTCAGCTCATATGTGTGTATTGTGAACGTGATATGATATTTATTTGTAGAAATGTTGATGTGATACACACAACACATACAGATTTGAACATATCCATGCATAAGACATAATAAGCCGACAATTTATCCTGGCTACCGGGCTACACAATTAACGTGTTTAAATTAAGGGTTGGCTTTAGTAACAGTCATTCGTGTCAGAACATGGTGTCCTACCAGACCAACCTGTTCCACAAAAAAGCTGTTACGTGAAACTGGGTATTTATTTCTTCCTGGTTCCTGAAAGCAGAGCACGTGTTTTGTTTTGGTGTTTTACTGTAAATGGAACCAGATGAGAACAGGTTCTGGGTTACTGTTTGGCCAAGGATGAAATGAAAGTTTTTCATTCCAGTTAAATCAAATGGGAGGTTGATGTTTTAGGCAGGAGAGTAATGGTAATGATGGACTGCTCCTCAAGCCTTCCTGTTAGGTCGCACTCGGGGATCGGCACTTTTTGTCTGCCATGACAGCGGCATGCCAGGGATACAGCTGCTATTGTGAGTTGTCCAAAAACCTTCTTTTTAGTAAACTCTATGTACACAAACACTGTTCTCAATGCTCGTGTTCATGTGTAGAGACCCTGGTGATACTACGAGCAAAGTTACATGTTGTGTCGAGCCTTCTTAGTGTTTTGAAAATAGCGATTTTGATACTAGCATACGAGTGCCCCGACACTCCATTGAAAATTAGCTTGCCCAAAAACGAAACTACGGTAAATCTTAAAAGTGCCTCTTTCGTTGTAAACATACTTAAACACGAAGGTTTGACTTATATACAATCACAAATAAAGCCTAGGTTGCTTTTTGGCGAGATTTTTACTTTAAGATCACATGTTAGTCAAGGCAGGTGAGCGAATACTTTTGACAAAATAGTATATGTTCCATTAACAAGCACTAACATGCCCGAAAAAGGAGTATGAAGAAGTATACACTTATTTAATCCTGTCTCTTCAGATTAATTGAAAAAGAACCAACACACACACAGAGTTGCTCTTACTTGGAATTCACACCACATGATCAGAGATCAAACATGCTTTATGAGGTGTAATGGCAGTAAAAACTAATGAATGCTCCATTCAGAGTAAGGCAATTTTTTCTATGGCGTTGAACACCACATTTAGTTAGACCTCTAGCAGTTCCAGTGTTGAGTAGCTGATGCTGGAGGCTGATAGGCTGCACACTCGCCTGGGCCTTTGAAGCAGCAGAAGCACTGCTTCGAGTCCATCTCCAGGGGATTAGATATGGCTTGTGTCAGGATTTCTACAATGTTACAAAAAACACCTCCTGGGGTTTGATATTGTATCCACCTGTTGGGTTTGGATTATAGCAACTCCCACTGCCTGTGGCTTTGTGGATTTGCGATCAGATTACAGCCCCATTCAGACGAGATTAGTTTTATAATGTCAGGTGGAGTCATGTAATAATTACCAAAGCAAGGCTGTCTGAGATTTTCACCGTCATCCAGTATACCCAAGCCAGTAAAAGAACATCTTGTTTATCTGGTAAACAATGCCCTGGATGACAATTCAACTTGACCTTCAGCCTGTAATATGTCAAAAAGCTTAGTCATGCTGCCTGGAGGGAAATCAATCAGAAAGAATGAGAAAAGGATTCCTTTCGTCCACTGCAGGTGGTATAATTGGAGCTGGTGTCACAGATCAACTTTTTAAATACATGAAGCACCTTCTTTACATAAATGCTTGAAGGTAGAGTTTAACCTTACAACCTGCAGCTTAGATAGCAAGCTTTTACATACTTAATCTGACAGTCAAGAATACTGAATCAGAGTCAAGTAGCCACACTATGAATGACTGCTACAAAATAAAATTGTCCATATAAAACATGGATGTTTTGGACTGATTTGCCATTTGTGAATTCCTGGTGTTGTTGAATATACTGTATAATGTGTGCAGTTGTAAAAATTGAATGAAAAGATTTTGAAGGAGCAGTAAAATATTTGTTTATGGTCCATTAAGAGAAGTAGAACAAGCTGACACCATATTGACATATTATCACCTCATTATGTTCTTGTGGCTAGCAAAAAAGTGAAAGTGAATCCAATATTTTATTTAGCAGCTAAATGCTACACTGTGTATGCCAGCTAGTCATTATCTTTACAAGTCATTTGCTGCTGGCAGGTAGTTCAGTGAGTTTGACCGGGCTTTGTTTCCAGAAAACAGCTGTTGGAAAGAAAAGAGAAAAAAAACATGGCTAAAGATAGCCACTGGACGCTACCCTTTCTGCTGTTCGGTACTGAGCAAGAAGTCTAGGTTCACATCGCACCAGCATTTCAGAAAACCCAACATTATGGAAAACACAATATTTCAGAAAATGTGACTGTTCACAAAACAGAACACTTTACAAAAACACATTTCAGAAATGTATGACACACCAGCAAACTTTTCCAAAACACAGCATTTTACAAATGTCGTGTTCTGCAATGCTAGATTTTACGAAACTTATTTGTGTTCTTTTAAATGTTGTGTTTCTTATTATGTTGCATTTTAATAAATGCTGTTTTGCTCGCTTTGCCTGTAATGTTGTTCTGTTTTGGCCCTCAGTGCCACCGTACAAAACAGTTGACGTCTGTAAAAAAAACCAGAGCGGCTAAAACGGTCCACAGAGCTGAGGGAAACTCCAGAGTCAGGTAATAATTGTGGGTTTGCGACTCCATTCATATTACACATACATTAGGTCATTTGACTCATTGTGAATACAGAAATTGATGTGTGAAGAGTAGAGCTTTAAACAGATACAATTTTATTCTTCACCAGGTCACTCAGGTATGTAGAACTTAAAGTGTAAAAACGTTGACGTAGTGGCTGGATCACAACTTGTATCAGTCAGCTCAAAAGACACTCTACATACTTTCAAGAAAATGCCAAGTTAAATACTAATTTTTAAAGAGAGGTCTAATTACAGCACACGCATAATATCATATAATTAATTGAAATAATCTTATTGTCAAATGTTTTTGATATATCTTTTAAAACAAACAGGTAATTTAAGTCAAAACTTGAACCCTAACCCTAACCAAGTGGCTATGTTAACATTAAAATTTAAATGTAAATGGGAAGAATGACATCACTATGTTATCTATATAGTAATAGTCTGACTCACTGGATGTATACTCTGGGTATAAGCCTGACATTAGCCGCCTGCTCCTTTAGACATTCTCCTCCATTCAGCTGTCTGTATGTTACGTTTCCAAACTCCCTACTTAAGCTTCGGAAAAACAACAGCAACAACCACCAAGCAAGAAACCGACAGGCTGAAAAGGGCAAATTGTTCTTATCCCAACATGGCCGTTAAGAGTATGAATCTAAATGTGAAGAAGAAGTAGAAGAAGAAGAAGAAGAAGGTTAATTTGATCACATATCACACCATGTACAACATAGTGATCCTGTGCATTTAACCTATCCTGACGGAGCAGCGGGTGATATTCGCACCATGGACCACTCCACAACTTATATCTAATAAGCGTGGGCAACAAGCAGGCAAGCTACCCCCAAGCTCCTGGAGTGGGTCTTTGAAAAGCGCCAATGTGCCTCTTATCTGGGGCTTTTTGTCAGCAATTGCCAATAAAACACTGGGGACAGCATGCAGGGGGCTAAAACCCTATATATGAAGCTGCAGGCAGGGGAAACACACCTCCAAAGCTCACAAATTTAACACACCATGCCTGGTTGTTTAGTTCCAACAGAAATAAAATGTAAAAATGCTATGTATGATTTTACTTACACTTTTCTTCTGGTTGGCCAAGTCACAACAGCATATTTACAGGGTTGCTATGCAGGACGAATCATTGGTCAATGCACTTGGAATCTTGACATTCTTTATAACTTTTTCATGAAAATTAAAGTAATTTTAGTACATGAATTAATGAAGGTTGGGGTTAATAAATAGATAAATTCAAATTGAATTCAATTTTGGTCCTCTCAGTTGTACTTTAAAGAGTAAGCAAGTAAGCAAAGATCTGAGGCTTATCTCTAATATGTAGACTCAAGTCTGACCCACCGACCCTCATCTTGTAGCATGCTACAGTTTTAGCCGTGAACAGGTCAAAGGTGACGTGTATATGTGAGAGTACGGTAGACTCAGGTCGAGGCTCGAGCTTGCACTCCTTGCTTTTATTTGTGGGAGATCCCAAACCTTTGGTCAGCCACATGGTTTAAAGGCCGCCAGCAAGACCCCCAGGTCAGCACCACAGCCTCCACTAATGTTTTCCATTAGCCGTGCAGCACATACGCAGGCTTACCTGAGCTTCAGGCCCCCTACCTGGCTCCTTCTCTCCTCCAGGAGAGAACAAAGGCCCTGTGATCCTCATTACACGCCAAAGTGAAGATTGAGCACAGATGTGAGGCCGTTTATGCTCAGCCCAAAACCCTCCTTTATAGCCACATAAATTCATCAGAGTCTGTTCGTTTGATGTTAGTAGAGAGCAGTATACGTCACAGGATTGACAAAGTATAGGTCTTTGAAGTCTTGCAGTGATAATCCAGGTATTTTGAAAGGTTATTGGATGAAATCATCGCCGCCACACCTACATCGCCTCCTGCAAGTCTGTGCAGAGACAAAAGTTCTCGCTTGGCCTTTAATTCATCTTACCAATTCGAAAATTATGAAACACAACATTCACAATTCCTTTAATATCTGTGATTGCATGCATAAATACAACCAAAATGTACCAAATGTGTTCACTGTTAAGTGCAATTTAATGTCATCACCTGTGAAAAATTCATGAGCCATTGAAATACAGTAGATGCAAAAAGGTTTTGATCAGAGAATCTGGGAAAGGCGGATGTTTTAATCGTGATACAGGTCCTTGTGTAATACACTGCAACAATACACCCTTGTGTGCTTTTACGTATGGAGAGTAACTTAATGGCATAGCAGGATCTTTCAGGGGTGGTCTTCCCTCATTAGAGCTCCATACAGAGTTAGTACACTCTCTCAAACCTTGTGGGCAGATGATATGGGCCATGTCGCATTGTTCAAAGTAGCACAGAGGGCGCCTGGAAAAATCTGTGAAAGTGCTGAATAAAGTCCTCCTTGGGTCCTTCTTACTGAGCCCTGCAGGTGTCATGGGAAAATATATGCCCACATTTCAATTCTTGCTTTCGAGTTACCTAAATGATAAGTTTAACCAAAAAATGAAAATGCAGTCGTTATCTTTCTCACCCATTATGCGAAGGAAAGTTGGGTGAAGTTTGGTAGTCCGCTAAACATTTCGGGAGCTTCCCATCAAAACAGTGATGCAGCGTTCTCCTGAACAACTGAAATAAATAGTGACTTAAAAACATAAAATGACCCCATACAGCTCATCTGAGGTAATCGACATTTCGAGAAGATTCAGTATCCTAAATGAAAGTTATTCACACCCTTAACATGCACTCGAGCTCATGCTACACAGGCGCTAACGCTTTGAGCTTAGTGGCTACAGTGAAGATTTAGGCTTTAAAAAGGATGTAAATTACATTTTTCAAGTAAATGTGAGATCTTTGGTGCTTCTGAAGACTTGGATAATGCCGGGCAAGCCATTTTATCCTTCTTTTCTCCTTTTTTTCATGTTTTTTCTTATAAGTTTAAAACTCCTGAGCTACTTCAAGTTGTTGAGCAGAATGCTGCAGCGTTTTTGCTGTGAAGCTCCAGGAATGTTTTGTGGAATGTTTTTAACTTCAGCCAACTGTCTCTCAGCATCACTGTGAGTAGATAATGACCGAATTGTCATTTTTGTGGGAAGGTATACTATAATATGTGTTGTCAGTTTGAGAGAGCACCCAAACTACTAGTGCTAGTAAAAGAGCGCCGTTTTTCTCTACAAGTACTGAGTTCTTTCCTTAACATTACTGAGGAAGCTACTTGGGACTGTAGCTCGTATCTTCTTTAGCTGGAACTTGTGAAGCTATGTGCTACTCCTCGCTGGCAGTTAGTCAATAGCAACACTGAAATATTGTTAAAAAGTAGCATATAATACAACAAATAGTCACTCTTCATTTTGTGTAGCATTTTATTAAATAGCTACACTGCATGTGCACCTGCTGCAGTTAAGCTAATGCTAGCTAGCCAGCTGCTTAGTCTCATGATGGGCATTGTCCAAGGTAGCGAGCTAGTTGTATGATTTTCAAAATAGCTTTATAAGGAATTGAGTTTATGTAGTAACGCTGCATATTAAAACATTTTTAGTCCTAACATTGTGTCTTGCTTTGCCAACTCCACTTAGCTCAAGAGCACATATTACCAATGTCATGTGTAGACATTTCAGCTGTGTGACATCCTCCAGGCTCATGCCTTACTATGGTTTTACAACACGTGCATGTTAATTCTGTGACTCAGGGAGTGGACTCAAAGACATCTCATGTGCACACAGTGAGGGAGCGGCAGAGGGATGACAACGGGAGCATGAAAGATGTATTATCAGTGGGTGTGTTAGGGGGGTTCTGCAATGAAGCCATAGAAAAATGTGTGGTTTATCTGTTTGGGCAAGGTGTACTCAAAGTAATCAGTTGATGTGGTGTCTATAATCATGCTGTTGACATGCACGTCGTCCACGTACTACACTGTACCTGCCTCCTGCTGTTGACACTGTCTCTTCACTTTGATGCTGACGAATAAACCTAGCTCACAGTTAGCCAGTTAGTCTGCTAGGTGGTAGCATAAAATACTTTCTGGCCCAAAGTAGAACGTGCCCAACATTTAAATTTAACATTTAAAGACAAGTAAAATAACTCTGTCTAAGGTTTGGGTTAAGGTTGGGCACCTATAACAACTATATTTATGGCTCAGGCGAGGCTATGGTTATGCTTAGGCAACTAAAACAATTTTGGCTAAGGTTAGGGAGAGGCTTTGGTTATGGTGAAACGGCAGACCGTTTAGCTAGAAATTAAAACTTGACTCACAGTGTGTTCTCGGTAAAGGTCGTGATTAAAGGCCGATGTTTCTGCCCATACACCACCTCGACCACAGCACCCTTACTGTACTTTGTGTCCTGCCACTTCAATGTCGTTTTGCTTCCTGCGACTCCCTCGTCAATTTTTGAAAAACTGTGTGACAAAAGTAGATGTATTAGTTTGAAAAGCTGAATTTGAAAAGTTAATTTAGTTCTTAAAACGTGATGTCACCTTCACAGTCTCCTTTTTCTGCTTCAGCTCTCAGTTTAGCTTGAAGCAATTCCTCCTTTCCCAGCAGTATGTCAGCTGTGTGTTCTGAGCCACGGCAATATATATAGTATAATAGTTTGCAACGCTGTGAGAAATCGAGTGTGTTCCTCTCACAGTTGTTTAATTTTGACTTGAATGGAGTCAAATACGGGTAAGTAGTGGAGAGTCCTTTGATTATATTTTCCCACTGGATTATTTTTACTCGCACAACACGGCTCATTGACAGAATTGCAGTCCTTTGCTCTATTTTAGGCCTCTTATTTTCTGGTTCTTGGTCGGGCTTGCACGGCAGGCCCGACCAAAGCCCACGTCCATTTGTAGCCGTCATAGCCAGCAAACCTCCCAAGGTCAAAAACAAGCTCAGCAGTTATGACCACTTTCCTCATGGCACATTCATAACCATCTTTTATTTCTCAGAATTTGAAAAGACAAATACAGACAAACTGTGAAAAGGAAGGAAAATAGTACTGAAGAAAAAGCTGTAGTCGTCATTGTTTCTTCATGATGTGCTCTCTTCCCCTACCTGCTGGTTTTCCCCTACGTACCCAGCCTCCACAAATAAAAATAATCCTCCCCGATCTATTCACATATACTTAGTGATCCATTTCATGCAAGGATGACAATTAAGTATAAGATGACAATAATTATTTAAGATGATAAATTACGTATATATAGAGCTTGTAATAAGGTGGAGACTAAAAGTAGCTATTTCCTTAAAAACATTATTTGGATTGTGAAGTCACAATTTTACAATGGACAAGTCCAAAATGATTATTTTTTTTATCTATGTATATATCCTGACAGTTTGTTCCAGCTTCTAACAAGGTTTGCGAGCCAATACTATGACACTGTTGGAATAACGTCGTATCTGCGTTTCATTAGCATCAAAACTCTTGATAGTTGCCAAATGGCAGATTTCTACAGTACGTGCTCAGCATATTGCACAGTGATGTTAGGTAGCGTTAGCAACGTTAATATTAGCTAGCGTTTGCCGTCGTTAGCATTGGCTAGCATTAGCAGCGTTGGCTAAAACAAACTGGCAGCCACTTGTGTTGGGGAGTGGATGCAATGATGGGTGGAGAAGGACCACCACATTTACTGGCTGAATGTTTTCAATAACACCTTTGATGAAATTGATTAAAAAAAAGATATACTTCACAACACATTTCAAAATCCAAAGAAGTGGAAACTTTGATTTTCCAACTCTTAATATAAACCTTTCCAGCTCCGATGATAATATTTTGATACTGTAGGCATCATATTAACAGTGTTGGGTATAGTTACTTTGGAAAGTAGTTAATTAGGTTACAACGTTACCATCAGTTAAAAGTAATCAGTTACGTTACGCGCCATTTGCAGCGCTTCGCACATGCTGCAACTTAACTGACACACATACACAGCCTCCTTTAAATGCACAGAGAAGTCGTGATTTTTTGCGCTCGACAGAAGCTTTACACCAACGCAGAGCGCGCATTTCACCGTTATGTTGTTCTTGTCCTTTTCGCTGGCGAATTGAAAATAATATGTGTACTTCCACGATGCAAAAGCTGTCCTCTCTGCCATCTTGCCGGGGGTTCGAAAACACTCACACACACACACGCACACAGGTAACGTAGGTCAGGGCACAGACGCATCACAGCGCTGCGCCTCCGCTGACACATCCGCAGGTGGCATAGTACTGTCTGACAAAAAGCAGGCTGCAGTTGGGATTTTCCTTTCCTTATCCGGAGAAATTCTTAAAATAACGGATTACTTTTAAAAAAAAAATAACGAAGATACTGATTGCTTGACGCACGAAACTAACGTGTTACGTTACACGAAAAAAGTAATTAGAGTGCCCACAACACTGCATATTAAGTATAAATTCAAGTTACTGGAACTGTAATACTTCGGTGAAGTGGTTGCCAGTCAGAAGAAGGCACCACACTTCACCCTGCATGAAGAGGAATCAGTTAGATTATCCTTAAATCTGCTGTGAGTGCTATATATTTGTTGAAATAAGTGTTAAATAGCTCTATAATCTAACAATATTCATTGTTGTAGTTAGTTTTGGTGAGCAACCCATGTCCTGCCCCTGCTCATGCAGTAAGAAAAGAAAGCATTTCTGGTATCCCTGCCCACATTATCCAATCAGGACAGAGAACCTCCGACATTGTCAGTTACGTTGTAACGTTAGTGATATGTGACATATTTCCAGCCCAGGGTGCAAATATCTTTCCCCTATGACTCTCGTTATGAGCTCTTCATGTGTTGTTTGCGCCTCCTCAATACTAGTGATAGGAGATTCTCTGCTGCAGTTTTCCACCATCCACACCACATTTAGCTGAGTTATACACCCAACCAGTGGCTTAGGAGAGCAGACTTGGACCTGACTGGCCAAACATCAAGACAGAGGAAGACTCAGCCTTTTTTCGAAGAGCTGGTTCACCATCAAGGCTTGGCTAACTGCATGCAGTGATGCCACTGGTTTAGTTTGAGTTTTCTGCTTCCTTTTTCAGACATCAGGATCAGACTCAGCATGGGTTCAGACAGGTGACCGACTGAAAGCTTTTTTTTTTTTATTTCAAACCAAGTCCAGCATTTAACTTACCTCCCCTTAGATATCCATGTTATAAACCTCATGTCTCCCTAAATGAATACAGTGGATTGCCTTGTTTACAATAATAAACATTACTTTCAAGAGACAATACTGTTAAGACAGTGCTAAGCAAATTATTATTATTATTATGCAATCAAGCTCCATTTTATTTTTATAACTGCTCAGTGTTTGGAAGTTGTTCAGTTGTCATTCATCATTTACAGGAAGTTTGGTTGCTACAGTGTCACGACAGGGGCAGAGGGTGTCACTTGGCTTACTTTTTTCCCCCCCTTAAATGTATCAAATTAGATTTGGCTCATTTGGCAACTTATTTTTGGTCCTAACTATATGAATGTATAGTAAACCTGGAAACTACATTGTCACTCAGCCTCAAACTGTAAACAAGGTCAATAATGACTCTATGATGAACTTTTGTGGCATACAGCATGCACCAGGCGGGCAATTCTTGTTGGACTGAATGGTCGCCATTCTTTGGGTTCAAAATCTAGTTCTGTTTAAAATCTATGGGACTCAATTTAGCTACAATGGGCTTGACAGCCTCAACAGCAAAAATAAACCAATTTACTTTCCCTCCACAGGGGGCAGCTAAGTTAACTGGGCTGTAGCACGGCCTTTGTGCACATCCTTGCAGGAGAGCTTATCTAGCCCTTAAAACTCATGCTACTTCCTGACCTCCTGCAGTGTCACTGTATGTAAATATGAATGTAAATCACCACTGCATAGTTGCATGTGAACATTATGAATAGAAGGAACACGGGTGACACGTTTTTCTTTCAGTCTTTAGTTCAGGTGGCAGCATGATGGACAGCTTCCCCTTTCACCGCATGACAGCAATTTAAGCAGCAGCACTAAGATAAAATCAGTTTTTGTTAAGACCTGAGAATTACAGTTAATTAATTGAATCACTTTAAATAGTAGTCATAATATTAATAATAATAGTAATATTTTATCTCATCTTTCATCGTCCAAATTATTTCCACATTAAACACAGAACTGCTTTGAGCTGATGATCCGGGGCTGAAAGCTTTTGTTCGTTGTTGTTGTTCCAGGAAACTGCATAAGCAATCTCTCACATCTCGCCTGTAAAACAAAGCCAATTAATTTTCCGCACAAGTCAAGTTGTTGCATGCGACATCTCTCTGCAGGAAGGAAAGTACTCTTTCACCTGCACGTTCAACTCCCCCATTCATTCAGCCCAGTTTCACGCTGGTGGACCCCACACGGCGTCAAAAGCTGAACAGTTGGTGGTGAGGAGGGTGAGGCAACGCCAGCCCACACTGTAAAACTGCCCACGGTTTATACTAATTGTACCACCAAAATCCTGACACAGTGATTCTGTGACTCAGAGGGAGGAGTCGGGATCAGCGAGTTGATAAAAAAGGAAAGAGGTGTTATCCAGTAGTGACAGGGCCTGAAATGCAAATTGAGAAATAAAGCCATTTTTCTCTCATCTATCTTGTTGCAGACTCACTGACTTATTCAGCGAACACATTATTTCAAGCTCCTATCCAGTCAACACGTGGCCTCCTGGTGCTCCATCACTATTTCCATCTTCAATCTGTCGGCAACTGTATACCAACCAACGCAGCATGACCAAACACTTACAGGACTCACAGATTAAAAATACAAAAGTACGTAAGTATGTAATGGATTGAAGTCAGGAGTGGATTTGTGAACCAAAGTTTGAAAAGCATGAATCTCCTCAAAACAGATGGAGCACTCCAGCATCTGTGTTGACGCTTTGGACATGTGCCAAATCAACCATTTCCTTCTGCAGACTTAGTTCAGATAATTTCAGAATTAGACTGAACCTGTCTGGATCACACAGTCTACTAAATACATACAGTGAAATCTAAAAAAAAGATGGAACCTTAGGAAACAGCTGCTACAGGTGTTGACTAAAAGAATCTGTGCTTTGAATGAAATGCACAGGATGGATTTAAAACCTGAACAAGCAGGAGGTAAAGCTGGCCGTGCTGAGTTTTACATTTGAGTTCAAAACTTGAGTTTGTTTCATAATCATGATCATTAAAACTGATTTTTGCTTGTTCTGTTTCTCCATTGTTGACATTATAAAAAGAGGAGTACATCCCCATTCAGATAGGATTAACTTCACAGGTGGAGGTGGGGCATGACAGATCCACTGTCGACCTCTGTCAGTTAAGTTATTGCTCTGGGCGGCATTTTTACATTTGGGATACTTTAAGATGTGGTCTGTAATAGACATAGACATTCCACAGGGCAAAGCCAAAGGAGAAAGCCAAAATCCACACCAGGTGAGCATGGGAGAGTTAGAGGAGTGGAAAGGAGGGACAGACATGAGGCGAAGATACTTTATGAGGTGATTTTGATGATTGTACTCCTCGGAGTGATGAGTCAGTCAAATATTAAAACAAAGATATTTTCATCGGTCATGTGACTTACACTTCCTGAGGACATCATTTTCGTGGGATGTCCATCATGCACAAATCTACTGAGAAATTCGGTATGAAAGTAAACAAGTGACAGTTGTGTATACATCCATGGGAATACAGGAACTGCTAATAGCCAATTTGGCGTATTGTTAATGGCGCCAACCCAGTTAGCAAAAAGGTTAATCGGCCATCCCCACATCATGTAATGACGGCACATGGGCAGCCCACTCCTGTCTGCCAAATCTGAGCCACATGCAGGCCATACATCGTCAGCCAAGAATGAACCAAATAAACCAGAAAAGCTCCCTGTCTGGGCCTGATCCAGTCCACTGGCTCAGATTTTGGCCAGTTCCAGTTTACTCGGTTTGCTTTTGGTGGAATTGTAGCAATGGTATGGCCTGCTTATGGCTCAAGTATGTGCACCAGATGAACATGTCTGTTGTGTTATTGATTCATAAATACGCTTTTATATTGGTGTTAGTATGCTTCGGATTAGCATTAACATTTTCTTAACTTTCTGACAAAAGTCACATTTATGTACTAAAGAGCTGGACTGTACGATTCCCCAACATTACCACCAGTGAAGCTGCACTTCTATCACAGATAAAAAAATATATATATATATACCATAGTAACTTACTTACACCCAGGTACAACCTCAAAAGTTTGCTCAGCCATCTAATGTGCATGAATCTCAGCAAAACTTTGATCAAATGGAATTTTAATAGACTGGCCCTTTCTTATTCAAGATTTGTATTTCCCTGCTTTACACTCAATTGTTCTTAGTGTTTCTCTTCATCAATTCTTCATTCCAACCACCCATTTTCTGCTCATTATCCAGGTCTTGAAGACAATAGGCTAAGCTAGGTAACTGAGCTGTCCCTCTCCCCAGCAATTGAGATCATCTGTATGGCGGGTTCTCGGTCTCCCACTGGGTGTGCCCCAAAAAAACTGATCAGATCTTCAAACCACCTCAGCTAGCTCCAAACCCTGTTGGTAAGGGTGAGCCCAACCCCCCGAGGGAAAAGACTTATTATGACCATTTGACAAACATTTCTGTCAATCTCACACTTTTTCCCCCCCACTCACGGACCAGACTCCTTCACTTGGGGCAGCAGCTCACGCCCAACATTGAGGGAGCACTGTTTTCCAGCAAAGGAGAATGAACCCCCACATCATTTTTGAATATCCATCATCAGCAAGCCAGTTCCCCAATTCAGATCTTCAGCTGGAGCCTTGTTATTACAGATAGAGATAGAAATAAGATAGAAATGAACTTATTTGAAGTTATAGGTTTCAAATGACAGCCCTTAAAAAATAACATATTTGGCATAATGGCAATAATTTCTTGGTCTCATCAAAGCATAACATAAAAGCTGGAAAATGGCCAAGATTATGCACTGAAAACACTTGGTTGAGTGAGAGAAAAATAAGAGTCTACAGTGTCGGCCTTGTGCTTTGTACGCCATCTCTGTGATCTTTTGCCACAGTGTAAGAGCGTCACACTAAATGTGAAAGAGATTCATGCCACCATTACGACAGAAAATGTCCTCCAGAAGACAAAGCAAATTAGTTGCATATGAATGTAATATGTAGAGGGACTGTATTAGGCTCCTACACAGAAATATGTTGAATCTGTTCCAAAATGACACCATCCCCATGGGTAGGTCAGTCATCTTCACCTCTTGTGCACAGCTGGAGAACAGCAGGAACATGGAACACGTGGACACCACAGAAGAGTTTACATAGTTAACCTTCTTTTCTGTCGTTGGTCATAAGAGTAGCTACTTGAAATAACCATATACTATTAAAGTTATTTTTAAAATGCGTGTTGACGCATTAATACGAAAGCTGAACACTGCCAAGTATAGACTCAGGCTGGGTCGTTAGGCAAATGTTGTAGTTTTCATGTCAACATGCACAGGATTTTCACCCAGAAGATCACTGTTCATGTCTCGTGCAATGACAAAATTCATCGATCATTCTTTTAACTACTAACCTACTTCACAAACATAAAATGTCTTTGAGGGGGTGCCGTTTAGCTCAGTTGGTAGAGCGCACGTCCCATGTGCTTAGGCTCTGAAGCGGACCTGGGTTCAACTCCCGGCCTGGGTCCCTTTGCTGCGTGTCACTCCCCCTCTCTCTCCCTGTTTCCTGTCATATCTTCAGCTGTACTATCAATAAAGCCATAAAAGGCCAAAAAAAAAAATGTCTTTGAGGATACTGACATATGAAGGCTTACTTGTTTTAGCCCAAACCCTGATCTTTTACTAAACCTCACCTTACCTCACCCTAACTGCAGTGTTAACCATGCGACAACAAAGGTCCATTTCAAGTTTGCCTCTGGTACTTTTCAACGATCAAATGTCTTCGTAATTTTGGTGCCAACAAGCACGCAAAACCAAAATTTATTTCTGAGTTATTTTAACCTGCACAATGTACTTCTACGTACTTACAGCAGTTATCGTGCCAAAATGCCGCCATTCACAACAAAGGTCCAGTCCTGTTTCTTTTCTGTTTCAGCTGTTGCCAACCCTAACCATAACCATCATCTTTTCCTTAACCTGCATGCCTGCATCTGCAACCAATCACCAAGTTCATTAGATAACAACGAAGGTACAATCTGTTTCCGCCGATTGACCTATTCAGTAGGCCTATTCAGACCTATTCTGTTTCACCTGTGACCCCAGCGAGCAGGGACATCACAGCATACTGACCACACCATCGAGAACACTTCTACCTAACTGCAGCATGGTAAGAAATTAAACAGCTGGAGGTCATAAAAAAGACTGACTCATAAAATAGACTGATAGAATTCTGGGGAAAGCTTTTAATACACATAAGAAACCTACACATAAATCACGTAACATTGATTACAGGCTTCCAACAGAAGCCTTTAAAACTCATGTCAGTCGAACGTTAGCTGAGGCCAGTAATGATGACATGATAAAGTTCTGGAAACATTCCCATTCTTGCCCTTGATCTTGACTTTGACTCTCGCTGTCGCAAAAGATCTACACTAAATGAGATTAGTTTATGGCGTCTGATGAGATGTTATCGGTGCCAAGAAGTGAATGCATAGTAAAGGGTGATGAAAAGATTTAACCTGAAGCCTCACGCACAGACAAAGACCCCACTCATTAAGCCAAGAAGGGGGGGATCTCCTTGGCAACCGTGCTGTTTTCAAGAGACAGCTATACACAGCAGACAAGGAAGGGGAGAACAGCGATGTTAAGCGGCTGTTCTCCATAAACATTTATTTGTTCTTCCGAGGAACTCATTAAACATTTCTTGGCCTGGAGCAAACCTAATTTGTCTTGACATTCCGAGGAGCGCATGGAGAGAGGGGAGCCCGGCTTCCCTCGTAAGCTGTAGACAGGTAAACTACCATTAAGACAGCTGGAAAGAAAAACTGAATGTATCTACTGATGTGCAGTGTTTCACATGGATAGTATCTACATTGTTGGCTTCTTTACAGTATGATAATCTCATATGTATAAATTAGAGGCAGTAATACATGATGTAATATGAGGTCAGTGGTTTTGAGATGTAAACATCATGTAGGTTTGAATTGTGTTTTTTACGTTTTAATAATGACAGATTGTAAGCAATTGACCAATATGAATTATCTGGATGCGTATGACATAAATGACTACATAACTTAAAACCTTGCATCAGACTCAAAGATGATTCATCAATAGGTTTGTTATAGGTTAGAGGTTATTTAATCTATTTTCAGGATAAAACACGCCGATCATCACTGAATGTGTCTCAGTGCAAGCCAATTGGTTTATTTTAACCGTTGGTCTTTGGTCAGATGATAAATCAACCTTTAGAAAATATACAGTGACCTCTCCATTAATGTATTAACAGATCTTTGGGCCACTTAAGAGGCAGCAGAACAGTTGCCTTTTTTAATACCTGGCAAACAGGCAGCAAGATTAGGAACGTAACATTCACAGTCTTTCCACCTCTATTTTGTTCTCCACCAACTCATAAAGAAAATCTTTGACTATGGCTGAGTGAATCTGGTCCATTAAAAAAAAGAAAAAACACCCTGTACCGACTTGAAACCTTCAGCCCAACAAAGTTGGAAAAATTAACAATAAACACAATTTAAAAAGACAAACAACAAAACAATGTAACAACGCAGCTCATTCACCCATGGTAGAAGCACATGAATCGAGGGCAAATTACCAAAAGCACTATCGGAGCAAGTTGACAACATCAGGCAGGCATGACGCTCCACGTGTGTAAGACAGTGTATGAGTTCACATAAGAGGAATCACACGTGAGCCCAGCTTCAGTCTGTGAAGCCATGAAGCCAGAGCACTGAAGCCCCGCCCCCGCTGCTGCCCAGAGGAGTATTCCCTGTTATTTCAAAACGTATGAATATTTAACATTTTGCCTGTCCAAATTGCACCAATTGCCCTTTCATTGGTCCTCAGCAACAATCCTGCCAAGAGTGACGTGACTTGGATGAATGGTTCTTGAAATAAATGAATAACAGACAGACAGAGATTCTTTGCTTTATAGTAATAAATATAAATAAATCATATTGACGATAAGTGCAGCTTTAAAGCTTTGTTGGAAAAATACTCCCATAATACCATTTCAGACCACTTAGCACATTCAAGAGACAACTTTAGTTTGTACAACAATTATGGAATGCACTGGAGATACAACCTTTGTGATGTCAAAGAGAGATATTTAGGAACATGGGTACGTAGAAAAATAAGTAAGGAAGCAGGAGGTACACTGATTTACTATCTTAGAACTTATTTTCTTTCATAACAGTTGACAACCTGCTGACAAAAAGTCTTGCTGCTTCAGAGACATAACATTGATAAAGACAACACCTCTTGTGATGACAGTGATGGGAACGATGTGTTCATTTTCCTGTCACGTTGTGAACAGCGGACACAGACCAGAAACACCAGGTTTTTCCATTGGCAAGCCTGACAGGTAACCTTAAGTCACAGGTGCAATCTTGTCAATCTTCATTCTTACAGTGGAATTAAAGTAAAAAAAATAATGTAAAGGTGCCGTGCAATGACACCAAGCCTTAAAGTATTCGCTGTAACTGGATGTGCATAACCTGATATTAGCCCTTTATGTTCACATAAGACGTTAAGTTGACAATAGTACAATGTAATTAGGGTATAGAAGATTAACTGGCTTCACGGCCTATAGTCAGGGACAGCATTCTTACTGCTGGAAGGCAACACATACAAGTCCCACAAGTGTTCTTGAATGTACCAAACAGCAAGTTTTCATGCACTGTGCATGCTCTATTTTCTTTAAGTCTAACAAATGGCGACAGACAAAATTAACTTACAAAATCTCAAGCAAGGAAATACTTTTTCCAACTCTTTCCCTTATTAAACAGAAAAAAGCAATACAAAAAATACAGCAGTCTTAGCCAATTCACACAAATTATATGTTACAGTTGTATTTTTCTGTTTAGTAAGGAAAATAAAACTAAAAATATTTACACATTTTTATACAAAGTAGTGCAATGAGACAGGAAGGGCCAGGACCAGCTTGTTAGCATGCTAAATTCAGACATCTCTGCAACATAGTACATAGAAATTCTCTGACATAACATCACCCAGTGTTGTTTCTTCACCCTCTGTTGATCATATTAGTTCATTTTTTAAATTTCAGAGCTAAAATTCAGGCCATATCCTACATGTTGCAACTTTAAAAGTCAGGTTCTGGTCAAGTACAAACTAACATGTTCTTTATTTTAATACATTTGACTAGAATTGATTTCCTATCTGTGCTGTCCAAAATGCTTCCACACACTGCCGTACATAGTTTAGTGTTATGAGTCTCCATGTTGCGATAGCAAAGCCAACACAGACAGCCTTGTTTACTGAGCGGTGATACCCACGGCAGTAAAGTAAAACCAGAATGCATAAACCTTTTTTGGTTTCTGCACTTGGCAAGCAAATTATAATAAAATTACAGCATACATAACATTCCCAAGGGCAACGGGACGCGCAATGGATGTAGAAGGAAACTGAATTTTAAAAATGAACTGCACTGTAAACAGCACGGCCTGCCATACACATTTTTTCACAGCCCTAGCATGTGTTACTGGTGATAGACAACATGGCCACATGCCCTTTGTGTAGCCTGTCTTCCATCCACTGTGCGCTAACTGGATTGAGACCAATCTGCAACCCTGCAGAGGTTAAGCAGGTTTCAAAATTGGCAGATGAATGGATGTCTATGGTTTGAACTAAGGTAACAAGCCTCTTCATATAATGCAGACTTTGTCAAGGAAAGAGTAAATCAATTGTGAGTCAAACTAAGGGCAGCGTCACCAGACAGTGAGAGGTCAAAGAGCAAATAACTTTGAACTGTTGAATTCAGTGGCTGGTTGTTGTGTCAGTGCATGCTTTTTATATTGATTTTTTATATTGATTGAGCAATCATGTTTTTAGCAGTCTGTTGAACACATCAAAGCCGCAGACAAATTTTTCTTTCTAAGTCAACACGTACCTTTGAGTAATGGTCTGTCAGTGTTTCCTCTACATTCATTTAAGAGTGGCGGCCCGAGTAGATTCCCCCCTCCTCCCCCAATAACTTAGCGGTGCCATCAATGTTAATTACTCGCGAGAGCGCTGCCTTGAAAGTGACATCACGGCAAGCACCCAGGCACCAGGTCGGAGAGTCAGAGGAGTGTCATCTTGAAATATATAATAGATTTTATAAGTTCAATAGACATTCGCAAAATATAGATGGCCAGCTAAGGTTAAGTAACATATCGGTAGCTTAATTAATTGGGCCCGGTGCCAACTCAACTCAGTGTCGCTAACGTGAGTAAACTAATTGATAGCATTAAGCGAATATATACACGCCATGATGTAACTGCATTTTCAGATGAGCTTGTTCAAATATTTCTCAAAACCCAGAAAAATTCATTGTTCTGAGCCTGGGTGCAATCTTTGCCACTGATTCTACAGCCCCATCAAGAAATTATTATTTATTGTTTTATTTATTTTTTTATTTTGTTGTATTTTTGTTATTATTTTTAATTTTTACATTCTGCCTTTAAAAAGCCCTTTTCCATGCCAGCCATTCAATAAAAAGGGGGATTATGCTGGGCATAAAAGTAAAATCTGCAGTCAAGTGTCATTTGTTTACGCCGCCACGGCTCCCCGAAGAGCCTGCCCCCGCTGCTGAAAAAAATCCTAGAGGAAACACTGGTCTGTAATGTGTTTCTGCTGGTAGGGCTCTGTTGAACAAAGCAGTTGTCATGAATTTCCATGAACCAATCAGGATAGAGCAATATCAGCGTCAAAATACACTAAAAGTTTCAATGAAGGTGTTATTTTTGTTTTATATATAGATATTTCTTTATTCTATTCTGCTCAGTTATTATCTATCATTGTGTTATATAAACTGATGACTGTTGATGGATTTCTTTATGTTGCTACATGATACAGTAGTCGATCTAATCTGATCACACTGCACACAACCAAAAGAACAGTTCACCTAAAAAATGCAAGTTCAGTCATTGACTCACCCTCATGTCCACAGAAAGTCGGGAGATGTTTCGTGGTAGACAAAACATTACCGGAGATTTAGGCTAAACAGTGTTATCATTCACCTAAACAGCTAAATCAGATGGGGACTTGTTTTAAAATGTTCGAGAAAAAAAAAAAAAAGTCTCCAGTAGATGCAGAATGGATTGTTATTGACACCCTTTTATGCCAAAATCTTTGCTATAGCTACTACGCTAAGAGTGTTAGCATGCACACTGTCTGAAGTGGGTGCATGTGCTAAACAGCACGTTAAGGTTGTAAATGCTGTCTTTTTAAATCAATTTGGGAATCAGGGCTTCCGTAGAATTGATTTATATATTTGTTTTTTTACATTTTGTTTTGCTGTGAAGCTCCAGAAATGTTTTGTGCACTACAAAGCTGAGGAGATAATGACTGGATCTTTATTTTCATAGTGAGATGTTCCTTTAAATACACCTGGAATGAGGTTTTCTTCAACTTTAAGTTTTGCATATTTACTAATTCTTCAATTTTTGAATAAGCAAGTTTACTCTCAAAGTTGTCAAACCAATGGTATGCCTCAATATTCCAACCTTTGACCCCTTTGCTTCATTGTGTCGCGTTTCTCTCTCCCTGTTTCTTGACGCTCTTTGTCCGTCCTTTCTAGTAAAAAAAAAAAAAAAAAAAGAATGATGTAGAAAAAAGATTTATAACTAAATGTTCAGGGCTTTAACAAAATGAATCACCCCACCCAACTACAGTCTGGTGATGGTGATTACTGAAGGCTCCTAATGATGGAGAGAATGTCAATTATTTATTCTCTTCCTCCACCTACAGTCTCACGGTCAGCTGTGGAATTCAGACCAGAAACTGAACCGTCACGTGTCGGCTCCACCTCGCGAGCCTCAACACTTCCTCTGCACTCCATTTTGAAACACCTGTCTTCTCCCAGAGTGCACTTTGGCTTTTCATGCATTCTTTCACTGTATTTCAGTATACTGGTGACTGAATAAACCCAGAGAGACTTAACAATAACATCACAAAGTGTTAAAAGCGCTCAGTGTTTTCTTTTCATGTTACGTTCCGCCATATGGGCAAAGACATAATAGTGAATTCTCTTATTCAACAAAAACGTAATCACAAAGGTGGAGAGGAACACAAAGAGAAGTAATTAGAGAAGGATTCCGAGGTTGAACAAGGAGAGGACAGAAAGAGAATGCTTGCAATTCAATATGTACACACACAACACACTGTACACTAGTCGAGCATGAGCGATCGTCTGCTCCGTGTTTACAGACCATCGCTGCCATCTAGTGGTGGATTGCAGCACTTCAGTGGCACAAAAAACAAAAACAAAGTGAGCCTCTTTATTTCACTGAACTTTATTTTTCCTTTTTCCTTTATTTTGACAGGAGGGTTGGCTTAAACAACCTTACAGTCTGTACAAATGCAGTACAACAGTCGTCTCCTCAGAAATGCATTGCTTGCATTCACTGACAGCCACATCCAGAAGGTGCTGGGATGACTTTGGACACAGAATACACACAGTGATGCTGCTCTACTCACGCTTTAGGTGAACTACAGGAAAACAGTGTGTATGTATGTGTTAGTGTGTGTGTGTTAGTGTGTGTGTGTGTGTGTGTGTGTGTGTGTGTGTGTGTGTGTGTGTGCCTACGTTTCATTCCGTGAAGATGGAGATCATCGCATTTATGTGCAGCTATTGCCATCAGGTTACAATGTGGATAAACATGGTGTGTGTCACATATAACTTGCATATTGAAATACCTAACCCCTACAGCGTACCACCTGAGAACAGACCAACACATCAACATCCACATGATCTTCTTAGATTTGTCTATGAGTGAACAAAGTAAAAGAGTTCTAAGGAGGCGTGAACAGGTTCTGATGATGCAAAGTGCGCAGGGGGTGGAAGTTTGAATGGGAGCCTTAAATCATTGCGTCATGTGCGTGATAACATACGCAGGAGGAGGCGCAGCAGCACTGGCAGTGAACAACACCGCTTCAGCTCGGGTACACAACTATATTCAGGAATAGCTTCCTACAAACAGTGGTACGGGACCTCTGAGGTGTGTGTTGTGATGTTCGGAATGGATGTAAAAAATGAACAAAATTACCATAAAATACATCTCTAGTCACTGTCATGCACTTGCATTCGCTGCCAATTATACAGCAAAGAAATCTGAACACCAACACACACCGATACAACTGATACACGCTTAACTCAGTGTGCAGTTTGTGCCAAGTTAAAGGGAAAATCCACAAAAAAAAAAGGAATTCACATGTGCAATTCAGATAGTCCGCACTTTTAAAAAAAGACAGCTATGATAGAGACACCACATTGACATTTCTGCACGTTCGCTGGGCCCGTATACCTTCGTTTTAGATGTGACAGATGGGCGGCAAAGGAAAACCTGAACAAACGTGTGTACAAACAAACAAATGCAGCTGCTTGGAAATGATGTGAGTTTTATGCCGTGACCTTCACAGTCACCAGGTCTCAATATTGGATAGTGCTTTCTATCCAAGGCCAGATTTTAAATGCTCTAGGGGCCCAGAGCAAAAGTGAGCTGTATGCATCCCAGTTTCTGCACATTTTGTTCGCATGTGGTTGTTTTTAAAAACCCAGCAAGTACATTGCTCTAATACGACATGTCTCCAGGTTTACTGTGTTTCAACTAGTTGATGGTAAATTAATGAATGAATAATTATAGCATAATAACTTTGTAATAACCATGTTCAAGAGAAATGAAGACTCTTGAATCTTTAAGATTAGCTAAAAGTGCAAATCAAAAGCCAAAGGGCATGTTGAACACCCCGAAAGACAAAAGTGTTACCAGCTGTTTTTGAAAGGTACACTTGAAGAGGGGGTCAAAACTTGCTGTTATATAGAGAGGGTCAAGACACGATTAATTGTCCAACAAAGGGATAAGGGTGTAATCATTGTGTCAAGTGGTCATGCTTCATCAGCTCGTCAGTTTTCACAAAATCACTGAAAACCAGCCCAATTACAATGACAGGTGTTAGTGAAGAGAGTTTCAGACAATGTCCAACAAGCACTTTGGTTTTTTCTACGAGTCCTAAATCATGTTTGCTTGCCAGGCAGCTCAATCCGAGAGGTGACGAGGTCGCATGGTCTCAAGATGCCTGTGCGCTTGTATCTGAACCACTTGGTTCGGACCAATCAGCGTTCTATGAGCAACTATGTGCAGATAGGGGTGAGGCTTAAAGCTCCTGTTTGTAAGATGGTAAAACTGACGCTTTGGGTTTCCCAACTCGTCAGATACTGACCCTTTTAGATGGTGGCCGACCCGACCTACAATCCTAAAGCGTCAGTATCTGACAAGTTGGGAAACCCAAAGCGTCAGTTTTACCATCTTACAAACAGGAGCTTTAAGTGTGATGACCAGCAACTGCTCGTTTGAAAACAGCGATGGCAGCCCCTGAAGTGGTTAGCATAGATGTTGCTACATTAGTTTTAGAAGAACTCGAGAGTATATTTTATTGGAAGAGGAGCAAAGAACGGCACTGAAGGTTTTTCTCTATGGAAAGAAGGTTACTCTTTCCCTGGCTGGCTTGGCAAAATTTTGAACTATGACCGCAGTTACATCACATCTGTAACGTTACTGAAGTTCCAAATGTAATGTAGTTAATTTAACTCAAACCACAATGTTTTCCTAAACCTACTCAAGTAGGTTGTTTGCCTAAACCTGATCAAGCTGCGAGCATACGAAGATTGAGTACACTTGTCACTGATACACTGCTGTTGTTTTAAGGAGTCAGCAGCAATCTATTTATTTTGTCGTTTTAGATATGAGGGTGTTTTATGGTAGTTTCCTCCAATCACCTGCCAGATATTTTATGAAAGTGCCCACCCTTCTCCAAACAGCTTGTAACGGCTTTCCAGATTTTTGCCTGATCTGGCACGTCAGGCTACAAACCGTACAGTTTATATTCCTAACAAAGTTACACAACAAGAATACACTTAATCAAATCCCCTTACACTAGGTGTCATTTGGTTGATGAGGGGTTCCTGAATGTCTGAGGAACACTTGGTAATTGAGCTTGGTTTCCATCATCATCACTAAACACCAAACGACATCCATCCCTACAGTAGAGTTCCACAGACATGGAGAACCTAAGCAGAGGTGTTCTTGCTAAAACTATTAATGTCAGGTTTTTCCTTAATTTGTCTCCCATCTGTACATCCAAAGGAGTTTGATTTCAAGGCAGAACTCCCAGATATGAAAGTTAAAATGTCCTCATATCCTTGAAAGTGCTCCACGGCTGCTGTTAGAGTCGCATGACTTGTTCCATTATTCACTGCCTATATGTCCCAACATGACATCATCAGTACAAACTGTCCCTCTGCTATTCAGCTTAAGGAGAAACTGGCTCAAGTTCATGCAATAAACTGCTATAGAAATGACATATGTGAATTCTACAGGGGGGATGGACTTCCTCTATAAGGGCAACTTGTCTCCTTACAGTCACATACAAACTCTGAGCTTTAGCTCTTAAGCTCCAAGAGTTTGTCCATCCGATACATCAAAGCCACTGTTTCACAATATTTGACGGATCTGACATGCTGGTAAAATTCATGTTTTACATGAGTATCATCAAGAAAAGACATACAGCTCTATCAGTACACCAGTGCCTCCATCTTACAAATCTCATCTTGCAATGTGCTTTTCATTGAACACCAAAGGCTAAGTTGCATCCTCTACAGACAGAATAATCTTCCAATCTGCTCACATATTCCTGTTTCCGCTGCAAATTGATCACACAGTTAAACATCCTTGTGATTGTCATCCTCATAAACAATGACTTGAGCCAGGACTTTCAGAAAACCAACGAAGACAATTTTGAATTCACACCACTTGTATCCGACTGTGTTACAGCATGCAAGTTTCAAACAAGGTGTGTTTTCACTTGAGAAAGCCGCTATTCAAGTCAGTCAGTGCAAAGGGGAGAAGCTGGCACCTTCGTGGCCCCTGGCTTTGGATTTGGGGCCAGCATCCGGAGAGGTAGGGGAAACAGGGGCATCGTAAGCAGTGTTGGAAATATGCAAAGCTGCTCTTTTACTTTTCTTCGACCGACTCTTGGAGTGACGTGGGGGAGAGGTATGGCCTCGGGAGCTGGCGGTGTGACGGGCTCCACAGCTCGTGGAGAGCTCCGGGGAGGGGTCAGAGTTCACCGTTGGGCTGTTGTCTGGGCAGGTATGAGCTGTCTGGGTTTTCCCCTGAGGACACGAGGTGGATAGGAGCGGGGGGCGAGTGGCAGACTCCAGCAGACCTTTAGTTCCCTGCGTGCACTGGGGAGGCATGAGAAAGAGAAGGGGAAGAAAGGATGAGTCGGTGAAGTTAACAGGGCAAACAGAAGTGTTAAAGCACTTACAGTAAATTCAGCAACAGCTGTGCAGGATGGATCAAAGCTCCAAGCTGGGAGTGCACGCAAGGCCACACGAGTGGTCTGAAGCAAGAGATCACAAATGTTTCATGCCATAGATCTGCACGGAGATTAAAATTGGAACTAGGGAATTTCATTTGATACATGATAAGATCAAGGGGCATCCGATACCCCTTTTGGAGCCAAGGTGGTTCAAGTTTGGAACAAGTGCCTAACCAGTTGTTTGCATTTCAACAGCAAAAGAACTGGCTCTGGGCCAGGAAAAGTGGCTCAAGAGCAGCACCAACACTTTGCTGGTCTAGAATAAAGATCTGCTTCCGTCAGTGTCTAGGGCAGGGTTATCATGAACAAGGATCAACTGCAACCCTATGACCACCATTTATTTATATTTTTTAAGTATTTTGTTGGCCTTTCGTGGCTTTATTGATAGTACAGCTGAAGAGGTGATAGGAAACAGGGTGAGAGAGAGGGGGGGTGACACACAGCAAAGGGACCCAGGCCGGGAGCCAAACCCCGGTCCACTGCAGCGAGGACAAAGCCTCTGCACATGGGACGCCTGCTCTACCAACTGAGCTAAACGGCGCCCAATGACCACCATTTTTAAAAAACAGAGCTAGTGTAACACCAGGTGTGACTTATCTACAGCAGAATAGACAAAATATCTTTAATATGGATGGCAAATCGAAACAACCGTGGTCTGAGCACCAGTCATGTATGGATGCCAGTGTAGGCATGCAAAGCCAGGTGCAACACTTTCAAAAAGAGTCGACTTAGTCCACCACAGTTGTTCCTAGCGATGCTGGGAAATCTGCAGCATATACAGCGATGCAATGACGTGACTCTGCAGATGCTCTCACGCCTGTGAAAAAGCATACCGGTTGTCGAAGGTTTGTTAGTTGAACCAACAACAAAAAATCCATACCAGCACCAGCCATGAACTAGCACTTGGTTCGCTTTGGGCAAACGCTTTGTAGTATCAGAGCAGTGACTAGTAAGATGGTACAAAATTGCATGAAAGACTAAGCCAGGAATTCTGGTATTGTACCCAAATACAATTTGGGGCATTACAAGAGACAAATGTACTTTACCTCATGAACATTATGTCACAGAGAGGAAAGGAGGGGAAACAGAAAAGAGAACCTGTCTCTGGTGAGTGCTGAGATTAGTGATTGACCCACCAACACAAAACCTCGGTGTGTGCCATTGCTCACTAGCCTAGGACTCATGCACAGCAATCTGGCTGTTTGGGCTGAATAAACAGAAATGGTCTGGCGGTCAAACTTGTACGAGGCCAAAATTAGCTTTGCTTTCTGTGTAAACACAGTATAAGAGGCAGTCGTGTTTCTGTGATTGCTGAGACTGAACTGAAACAGTAATGTTGTGGGCCTAAAAAGAAATAATGAGCTAAAGAAACAAAACATTTTCCATAGAGCTGTTAGTTATTTTTTTCAAATGTTAACATAAAAATATTGATTGTTACAGCTTTAAACACCGCTTTTTCATTCGAGTTAAATTTGAAATGCCCTCTGTCTTGAAGCTATATTACACTCAAGGGTGTGAATAATGGATGAACTTCTAGCGCAAAGAGCCGTGGGAGTCATTTTTTATTCAAATCTAAAGCATTAACTGTTAATGAAGGTTCAAAAAGTTCAGTTCACTATTCGCTGAGTCAAAAGCTGTATAACCCCTCAGCTCAGAGGGCAGCATTCTTAAATGTTAGCTAAATCCAGCAACTGATCACAACAGGACTTTCTAATTTGTGTTGGCTTATTTGCAGCTGCTATCCGTAAATTTAACAATATAGCCATCAGATGTCATTAAAGTTTAAATGCACACAAAAATGAAAATTCAGTAATAATCTACTCACCTTCATGTTGATGGAAAGTCAGGTAAGGTTTTGTAGTCAGGAAAAAAAGCATCGCATCATTCTCTTAAACAACTGAAGTAGATGGGGACTTGTTTTAAGATGTAAAAAAAATAACCAACAAAAAAAAAGTAAACTTAAAATTGGCCCATAGAGCTCATCCAACATAAACCAGGTCTCTTACAGGCCAGAGATCTGGATTCAATTTGAAAAGATGTTATTTCCAACCCCAATGCATGGTCGATCTCTCGCACCCACTTCAGCAAGGTGCGTGCTAATGTTCTTAGCTTAAAAGCTACAGTGAAGATTTCAGCTTATAAAGATTAAATATCAGATTTTCACATCAATTTGGACTACAGTATGGAGCTGTTTTATGTTTGTTTGTTTTTTAAACCTGTTCAAACAAGTCCCCATCTACCTCAGTTAGGGAGAGCAAAGCAACACTGTTATGCTGTGAAGCTCCAGAAACGTTTTGTGGACTATAAAACTTCACCAGACTTTTCCATCAGCAAAATTTATTTTAGATGAATAAATCTCACACACTTTTAAGAATTGTGTTAATGCCTTATACTACACAAATATCATAGAAGTATATATTTTTACTCTCCCATCATGGCTTAATGCTGTTTCAGTTATATCTCCACTTTGACAAGCATAACTTCCTGCAGTGAAATTGAATTCTAGCAAATCTGCGGCATGAAAAAGGTCAAATTTAAATATAATACTGATGAAGTACATTGAAAATGTTTGAGCAATGACTACACATCTGCAAATGGTGAATGCATTTTACATACAGTACACTCTGTACTCTGTTAGATGATGCACTCTGCAGTGTATTGAACATGGCAGCGCATTAATAAAGCCATGCATAAGCAAGCCAGGTGGACATGGAGACACAGCGGCAGACACAGAGGCGCTGCATTCGTCTTCCTTTCCTCTAAACAGGCTTACCAAGCTCAAGCATCGCTTTTCCTGCACTAACAGTGGCTAATCAGCCAGTGCAGATCACAGCAAAGTCTAGAAATTTCTCCTAGTGTTGGTTGCAGAACACAGGCACAGAGACAGACCACATACAGAAACAGCAAGTTAGGACTGGATGGATAGACACATGGAGGGCCTATTTATAGGCATTCCTTCTCTTGGAAAATACAATTATACTACATAATATGTAAATTGAGAGGATGGACAAGCAGAAAAAAATTAAAAACAACACAAGGATGATGAATTCATGGACAAAAATGAATGTTTTATTAAATGTTTACATTTCAAATACTGATAGAAAAAGAAATGTGTATAAAATAGGATGGACAAATCAAACACAAAACATGGAATAAAGGCATGAAGGCAAACAAGGGAAATTATGGTGATTGGCTTGATGCATCATAAATAATTTGGCACTTTGACCTTTTATATACAGACAAATATGGCTATTAACATGAGACAGGAGAAAATGAACCCACGCAGGAAAAAACATCCAACTGTCTGTGCAGAAAAAACTTCACTGTATGAAGTCAGTGTATGAACTGAAATAAAAAAAAAATCAAACTATTCTTATACACGCTTTATATGCGCAGAATACATTTCAGACGAGAAACACTACAGCTTCGACTGGCTTTCAGTCTGTTCCATACACACAAATACAGGGGTGACAGCTGTCTTGTTATTTTGGTGTTAACAAAAAAAAGAGTGAAGTTTGTCTGCCAAACAGCAGCTACTCTACGTCTTGATATGAAAGTACTGAGGCTCAGACTGCAACTACCTGAACCGCAGATACGTCTTGTAAACAAAAGTTGCTGTACGTCTCTCCAGGCATCCTTTTATATCCCTGACTGTCAACAAGAGAGGCGCTCTGTGAGGAGGACGGGAGTGAAACAACATCTGAGTGTTCACTTCTTACAACTCCTGCCCTCCTCCTACCTTAAAAAGACCCTGAGTTGACATACTGCACAGGATTAAAATACTGAGGTGTACACTGTGATACAAAAAGTGAGAAAATAGACATACAAAATACAAAGTGAGTAATATCTCTGCAGCTTATATCAAAAGAAAAATTTCAGTAAACCCGATTTTTTTTTTCCATGAGGTAAACATGACTGGGTAGTTGGAGAAGTGCATGAAAGCCTGGGGCAGGTGTCTGAACGCATCACAGTGACAAAGCTAACAGCCAGCCACACATTACCAGATCATACATTTACAGAATACTTCACCTGTTTGTAAAATCTGATTATTTGTTTGTTTGTTTTTTACACCCAGAGTGAGATGAAAGGTTTTCATCTGAGACTGATACCACTCTCATGTGTGCATGCTAATTTGTGAAGAAACTTCCAAAGAGCAGTTAGATTAGCACCAAGACTCAAAAGGAAGGGAAACCGCAAGTGTTGCTTTGTCCAAAATGTAAACACACTTACCAACAATTCTAAATCTTTCTGATTTACATGATGAATTGTTTTTCAACCCATACAGAAATGTTACAGAACTATATATTTAAATTTTAGGGTGAGTTTCACGGTGAAGCTTTTTTTGTTTTTTGTTTTTAGACAAAAAGGAGGTTAAAAAACAAACAAACAAAAACAAAGCAAGGAAAAGAACTAGGTTAACAGAATATGAACAAATGGGAAATTTATAGTTACGGTTATTAATTTTCCATTTATTACTAAGGGACATTATAAAAAGTTACCAAAACTTGAAAAGTGAATAGTTCCAGCACGTTCGCTCTGTATAAAATCATATAGAGGACAAAATGTGTTAATTTGTGAGCTTCAGAGGTGTTGTTGCTGTTGGTAGTTTTTTACCACTTTGAAACAATGGCAGGTAATCTGCAGTTTTACCTCAAGTTAGGTTAAAAATGTCCCCACTGTAACTCTGCACTTAAAACAAAAGTGGAACCTTTGAAAGAAGAAATAACACAATCATCTTTCACACATAACACGTTTAAATCATAAGCAATCAATGGCACCCCGGCTCACTTCAACACACTCAGGAGAGTTGCTGCTACAACCTGACTTGGTCTGATCACTTGTGATGGCTAATGTTAACAAACCTAAATGGATATTGCTGCATAACTGATGTTACTGAGTCAGTTTGGTGATTTGTTTAGCTTTCCCTTCTTGTGCTACTGTTACACCATATTTTAGTAGTTAGCATTACAGCATGATTACCACTTGTGGCCCCAGTGGCTGCTGTTCAGCAAATTATTAGGTGACCTTTAATATAGTCACAAGATTGACACTGATCTCCTCTATGAACAGACTGCCAACAGACACATGACCCAAGACCTAAATTATTCCCTTAACCCGCTTCTTATTTTATTTTTACTCATTTAAATTTTGCCAGCAAACACCAAGTACTAAACTTTCATCAATGATATGTGAACAGCTGACTGAAATGTAAATACTGTATACATATGGATTAACCTGTACGCAACAGTTAACAACAGGTAGCAGACAGATGCTGGCTCAGGGCTACAGCAGGCAACAAGGCGACTGTCAGGCAGAGGAAGAGTTTTGGAGGGAGTCGGGGGGTGCAGGCACAAGAGAAGGGGAATCCTGCAAGCCACAAGCCAGCTGAGAAGATCCTCCTACCACATTTATCTCGCTTTTATTGGTGAGAGTTGGCAGCTCGATGTCCGTGCCGGCTGTCTGGACGGATTCATCCGCGGGCAGGAAACCTCGTCTGTCAATCAAGCTGGGGGGAAAGAAAGACAGAAGGGAGGAAGATCTAAGTCATGATGTGTTCACCTCCCTCTCCTCATCTTTGCATCCTTCACTGAATGGACATGAGATGTCCATTCAATGAAGGGTCAATAAAGGATCTAAAACTATTTTTATATTAGGGCTGCACGATATATCGTTTGAGCATCGCCATCGCGATGTACGTGTGTGCAATAGTCACATCGCAGAGCCTGCAATGTAGGACGCAAATGAACTCATCTAATTTCAAGGGTACCTGACACATACTGTGCATGCAGACTCTGCATGCAGACTCTGCATGCACAGTGATCCACCAATCACATTAGTTCTTAATCAGTGTGCCGAAGCAGAACAGCCCCTGCACATGGAGTAGGTCGCTGGTAACAACATTGAAAAATGAGCAACGAACAAGAGAAAATCGCAAAAACAAACACTTGGTGCCAAAAAGAAAAGCAACGTCAGTTATCTGGCATTATTTCGGCTACAAGAAGGAATATATTGACCAAACACGTGTTCTGTGTCAACAGTGCGTTGCATCTGTCGCCACCAGTGTTGGTCACGTTACTTTTAAATAGTAATTAGTTATAGCTACTAGTTACTTCTCCCAAAAAGTAACTGAGTTAGTAACGGAATTACTCCAATATAAAAGTAATTAGTTACCAGGAAAAGTAACTCTTGCGTTACTTTCTTTTCTTCCCCTTTTGAGCATTGATTTTCATGTACTCTGCATCTATGTATTTAGAAAATGTCTTTCTGCATGGCGGACCAGCACCTGCTCTCCCTGGTATTTAGCCAATGAAGGAGTCTGGGTCAGCTGTTGATAACGGGAGCATGTTCTCAACAACATACCTGCCTATCATTGCATTCAGTTCAGTCTGTCAAGTTTTAGTGAAGCTGGAGCAGAAACATCCAGCTTTAGTTGCTCGGACGGCTCCGTGTCCTTCTGTGTTAGCGGAGCTCACGTTAGCCACACCTGCTATCATCATCAACAGTGTCAACAACAGAGTTTTTGGCCACTAGTGTTGTAGAAGCGCGTGCAGTTGAGAGATGCTTCATTAGATTAGAGTTGCTTAAAACGGACGTGGACAAAGGAGGTTAAAGTAGTGTCTGTACTTCCACTTTGAAAACGTAAACTTTCCCTCTGGACTCACCATTTCTGCAGCTCACCTCTGCTAGTTTCTGTGTGCGAGGCTGTGTGGTTTGAGTGTAAACCGAACACAGCCTCTGATTGGCTTACGAACTCTCACTCTACCTTAGAGAGCCAATCATCACCTCTGCGGTTGTCTCGCCCCTCCCTCCTGCCTCACAGGAGAAAAATAAAGCAGCCCTGCTGCTCTGGTGGCTGAGAGCCGAGTTGGATGACAACAGCTTCAATGAGAAACTTCAATTTGTAACGCGCCACATTTTATAGTCGGAAACGGTAACGGCGTTGTAACGATGGGAAAAGTAATTCATTAGATTACTCCGTTAATGAAAAAATTACGCCATTAGTAACGCCGTTATACTTAAACGCCGTTACTCCCAACACTGGTTGCCACAATGAGAGGTAACTTTAACACAACTAATTTGTTTGACCATTAACGTCGGTACCACACAGCAGAGTCCTGCACAGGTCTTATTTTGAAAACCCGGCCATACACGCCATACTTAAAACTGCATCCGACCCGTTTTCCTACAGTAGCACAAATTATATTTCGCACCCGAGCCGACTCGCTATAAATTGTTACCGACGCCCAACCCGAACCCAAAGGAAAATTAGACGGACATAATTTTTAGAAATGAAAGTAAGCCAGCATGGGGAATGGAAGTTCTGGTAGGGCGCAAGCACGCATGCATGAGCTCATATGAAATATAAATGCTTATCATTTTGAAATGCAGCATAACATAAAGTGCTATTCAGGTAATCTGATGAAAATTCCTGTATTTTTTTTATATCGCAATATATATCACAGGGTTAAAAAAAATTGCAATGTCAGTTTTTTCCAATATCGTGCAGCCCTATTTGATATGATGCAACATTCAAGGCTGGCTGGTCAGGGGAAAAAAACATATCTAGGAGAGACATGATAATGCTCAACTGTCTGTTGATCTTATTTATGCATAAATTACTTTCATTACTTTATCCAGTATGTGAGATCTGAACTAACCTGGGTGGCATGGGTCCACAGAGCATGGTGCAGCAGTTGATAAAGATGTTTTTATGACTGTATGGGTTGGTGACACCTTCTCCACTCTTCCCTGACCACGAGCCTTTAATCTGGAACAAACAAGAGATATATATATATATATATATATATATATATATATATATATATATATATATATATATATATATATATATATATATATATATATATATATATATATATATATATATATATATATATATATATATATATATATATATATATATATTTTATTTTATTTTTTTTTTTTTGTTTAAATGTTGCACATTGTTTTGATGGTCCTTGGTTAGATTTGGAAGTATTTCTTAACTCCACAACATCTAAGTAAATATTTGCCAAGAGATGAACTCAATGTAATATTACTTTTTCTTTAAAAATTGTTTTTGAATTAATATTGTACCACAAGACACCAACAAACTTTCACAGTCATATTTGTAAGGTATAGAACTCAATGCATTACTTACATCTTCATTAGTGGTCAGGTTAGAAGCAACCAGGTATGTATGGAAGCCTGAGAGGCCCAGGATGGACCAGACAGAAAAGAAGCATATCACCAGCTCCACTGCAGTGAAACATTGGGTCAAGGAGTGCAGTAGATCAGGATATTGGAGGAGGGAGAAGTACATAAACATCCTCAACGACAGTGTTCACTTGCTCAGGAAAGACTTTACGTGTGTGGTTAAAGGATATCTGCCTGGACTCTCTTGCAGAGCAAACACCAGGCCTTTTCCTCCCTGAGCCCCTGAAAAAGATGGAAGAACACAACAAGGCTCAAAATGTGTTTCAGAGCGCATTGAAGCAAAAAGTGTGTGGTCGTTTCAGGGTTCCAAAGCCAACAAGTGCATTTAATTTTCTTGATGTGGGAGCCGTAACACAAACCTCAAAACTCAAACATGTTCAATTCATTCTGAGCCTTCACCGAACTGAGCCTTTGATGAAATTGAAATTGAACAATAAATAAACAAATAAATAAAACCATTCATTAACATTTTCTTGTCAGACAATTAAATATGGATGACCAAAACTGCCAAATTAAAATATGATAATAAGTGACTCAACAAATATATGAATATGACATGAAATTAATCAAATAAAAAAAAAATGTAAGCATTCTTTAAAATATAAAAATCTATCATACATACTTGTTTTAATTTACTTCCATATCTATTTACCTTTGTGTTAATCTTTGGACTTCTTTACTAATTCAATATAATTATTTATACATTTTCCCCCCCTATTTTTTTTCCACAGACCAATTTTTTCTAGTTTCTTTTCCTATTTCTTCATGCATTTCTGCTTCTTTATGCAAATGAAGGGGGTGTCATTCACAGTAGGCCTTGTCACACAGAGACTCCGCATTATCATCGCAGTGAAGGCTCGCCATTTCTCAATACAGCACGCTGGCACCGCAGATCCAAAAGACAAAATCAACGCGTTTCCCCCGGTGTCTACCCATTAATCTAAACATGTACCTGCTGACTGTTTATAATCATATGGATGCAGTTATAAAGTGGCGTGATTGAGATCCTGACCCACCATGCAACCTGGAAACTGACGAAAGTTAAGTTTTTTGCTCTTAATTACATAATTACAGAATCGCCATCAATAAACAGGACGCTGTCTTACTCTCTCCCTCGCGAGGAAGGATGCTGTTTTCAGGGGAAAGGTTCACTGGATTCTCAGTCAGGAAGGCTGACCGTCATGGTGATTTTTAAATACAAGTTTCCAGAGACACTAACTACGACAACAGAATAATGGAAGGTGACAGCCTGGCTCTGCTGCTGGGGACAGATGCTGTTTTTCGGGCAGAAATATGACGACAAGTCTGTATGACAGCAGCTTATCCACGTATCACTGCAGTATTTTTTTGCCAAAAACAATGGCAGTTAACACATTACTGTTGTTTGGTCTTGTAACATTGCTTTGTGGGTCATTTCTCTTTTATACAATGAGTGAAGGATCTGTTAAGCTGTAAGTCTGAACACCATCAGACCGTCAGGCACACCTGATCCACGCCTCCAGCTTTTTCCATTCACACAGACGCTAGCTAGCATCTGATCCTACCTCCAGAAGGCGCATCAGAGCCGCAGCTAAACTGGGAATCGGTGCATGATTCCTACACTGAAAGGGAAGTGTGAGTGGGGCTAATATTTCTGGTCAATGGTCATCTTTTGCCCTTTCAGTTGGTTTGTAGAATATTATGTATATGCATTTAATAGCATTGTAATTTTTTGAATTAGTATTTCAGTTATTGATTTAATTATTTTTGATATTGGCAGTTTGACTGTTCTAGCAGTCAAAGCCAGACAAAAACACCAACACTTACTGGCAGGTGCTGTTTGAGCAGGGTGTGCAGTTGTAATCAGTAATATCATGATTGTAATTCAACACACGTAAACCAGAGCAGAAACACATACTCAGTGCTAGATGTGTGGTCACACAGCCGAAGATGAATGCCGTCAGGAAAGAGAGTGACACGATGAAGGTATAGAAGAAACGGTAGTTGCGTTTCCCCACGCAGTTCCCCACCCAAGGACAGTGATGGTCGAATCGCTCTAAAATGAGAAGCGCACCAAAAGAGAATTCACAATGAGTGGAACCACTGACATTTTGGTTTTAATTTAAAACTTCAAGAACATTGGGAAATATGCTTATACGTCATACAAGTAAGTCCAGCCTGAGCTGGTGTAATGCATCAATGTTCACTGCAGTCCGGTGGAAAGCCCTATCCATTATTTATCACTGGTAAATGTCAGAGCGTTGGCGTGTGTCCACGGCTCACCCACACAGTTGTCACAAAGGCTGCAGTGGGAGGTGCGCGGAGGTCGGAACATCTTGCAGGTGAAGCAGTACTTGAGCTTCACCACCTGCTGGTTGATGAGGACTTCCTTTGTGCGCGGTGGAGGTCGATAGCTGGTGTTTCCTGTGTTGTCTACAGAGAGGACAGTGAAGAGAAACAACAGGACAAAATTCATTACATATAACTGATCATCTCTTCTTAATGGTCTGTCCTTGATTATTATCACCTAAACACAAGCCATTTAACATGAACTGTAAACTACTGTAACAGCTTTTTATAAAAGAAATTGTCTATACATGAAATAACTTTGATGTGTGAAATTGCAATCCTCCCCAGCCATTCTTATTGGTCCAGCATATTTGGTGAATAACAAAGTTTTATCCCAATGGCAACCTGATCATCTAGTCTCAAAAGCCAGAGTAAGAGAAAGCTCCTGTTCGATGGTTTTCGATGCTGCTTACCATTCAAAGTCGGATGTCGCAATTTACTTGTCAAAATTTCCAACTGCCAAGCATTCTTAGTGCATGATACAAAACACACAGAAGACACTGCAGACCACACCAAACACATATTCCTTTGGCAAGTGTACACACACTGAAATCTTAGCAATGACGCCTCCTTGCATATATATAAATCAACAGTGAACAGAAAAACAATGCATGAGGTTACAGACATCATTACAGGTTTTGTTTAACCGCACTTTGATACTTGGACAAATAGCTAAATATTTCACTCACTAGCCAAACAGAAATATTATATTCTACTAAAGAATCCTGCACCTTCCCTTTAGGTGCTGCCATTGTTGTGTAACATAACACAATTGCTTCTACATAAAGTCAGGGTAGACTGACTTGTTCACAGTAGAAAGACTTTGGATGGCAGTCCAGTTTTTCTAGTAGAGGGGGTTGGAAATCTTCAAGTTCAGAGTTGTCTGGAGTGCAACATAAAACTTGTTTTGATTTTGCAACTTTCTGGCCAGCAAGTTGAAGATATTATTGCATATGCTTTTAAAGAGGCTTAGGTAGATTTGTTCCTTGCACCATTATCCATTTCACAGCCACTGTGATTATAGTTGAAACAATTCTGACAACAAAGATATTAATTACTGATTCATTTGCCCAATATTAAAAAGCCATTTAAGCAGCCATTTTAACAGTCAGTCTATTTTGCATAGGCGCATCTATTAACACCATCTTCAATTAGTTGTTCAATTAGTTGTTCCTAAGCCCATGTGGTAATATACTCCATAGAACATGTGTTTCACAAAGGAGTTAACCTCACCCCATCTTTGCCTGTGAATGACTCTGCCTTTCGAGGGTGCTGCTCTCATACCACACAATGACCCTATAATCTATTATCAATTAACAGTGATTGAATGTAACTACGTACAGCTACTTGCGATCTGCTTTAATGTGCACTTTTGCGGTAATTGTTCTTAAATTGAATAATTCAATTTTTTCTGTTACTTTATGCTTCCACCTCGCTACAAGTTGGAGGCAAATATTGTACTTTTTACTCCACTAAATTAATCTGATAGTTAAAAAAAAAAAAATCTGATAATCAGAACAGGCAGGCTGACCATTGGTCGACCCAGAGTACAAATGTACAATTCACTTTGGTCTGTACTTCTGATACAAGAACATTTATTGCCAGATAATCACTTTGAATACTAAAGTAAATGTAATATCAGATACTTACTCAAGTAATGTTTTAATTTGGGTGACTTACGTTCATTGGTTATGGGTGACTTAACCTTTCCCAGAGTATAATTTTAACTCTTTATCTTTGTTTGTACTCAAGCATGACGTTCTTTTTCTAACACTGCCAATTATCTTGTTTACCTGTCATATACTCCAGACTGATTTTTGGGGCTTTTTTGGGGCATTCCACAGCATTCCCAGTATTTTACTGTTCCTGTCCCAACTTGTTTGAAACGTGTTGCGGCCATCAAATTCAGAATATTTGGAAGATCTATGAAGTCGGTGAGGCATAACATTAAATCGTCTTTACCGTTTACCGTATTTGACATTGTGTATTGTGTATACAATATGTACTTTGTACTTACAGGAAATGACAGAACTGCACTGACACAACAAAACTAGCTACTTTGGAATGTTGCCTGAGATGTTCCTGGATCTGTTTTACCACCATCCACCTTGTGGGAAAATACTGCATCTACAGCAGCACATTGAAGCATACTAATTTATTTGAGTTCACATTATTTGTCACACTCAGTTTTAACATCATGTTCTCAAACCTTGGTTAGAATTTGTATGAAATCAGGACAGTTCACTCCCGTTTAAGCAACAGACTGAAATTCTCTCTCATTAATTGCCTTGTAAATATAATTTTAGATGGAATTGGCAATTAAATGCAGCCTAAGACACATGTTCAGAAAATCTTTAACTAAAAGTCCAAAGCAGTAGCTAAATATGCAATACTTATGTCAGAGTCTTTGTTTCAAAAATAGCTGGAACAACAGCAGTACAGTTGGGTAATATGAACAGCTTACATCACCACTGCCTTAACTTTGGTCATGAGTAGGAGTTAACAAGGTGCACATGAAGCCAACTTTAGACAAGGTCATTATATTGAAGCATGCCACGTGAAAAAATAAAGATACTTTTGGCAAGACTTAAAACTGGCAGTAAATATAGCTGATGGAGCGCTCTGACGGTGGTGAGAACAGGACAGACTGGGCTAAAGGAAGCTGTACTGGACCTTGTCAGAAAGAAATCGTATATTCCAGTCCAAACTTTAGAAGTCAACAAAGCACATCTCTTCCAGAAAAATTGCCCTAGTGGCTGCCAACTGACATTCATTACACATATGGTGAATGAGTTTTCTATTAGAACTTGCCTTGTGTTTCCGTTTCAGAGAAAAATAGCCACTGCTAGCAGAACAATGCCTTCAGTCTCAACTGTGAATTGTGCTCTAAAGCAAAATAAACATGTGAATGCCACAAATAGGACATCCTTAAAGTTTGACATGATTGAATGCCACTGAGCAGATGGATAACTTACAAAAAAAAGATTAGATGAGTTTAAGCACTTCGCTACATTGAGACTTCTATAGTGCCAGGCGTGCCATAAACTGACATAGTACCACTCTGGGGAAAATCCGTCAACAACACTTTAAATCTGTAAGATTTTATGACAGTGGATATCAAACTCAAAAGCACTTGAGACAATTGTATAGATCCGATTCCAGTTGGCTCTTACCAATCTGTAAGAGCCAACTTTTGTGTGTCAATGTCTACACAAAAAAGCGTGTATTTCCGGTTGATTCTATTTCAAAATAAATGTCCTACTGAAATATTAGATTTTATTATCAAAGTGGTAGTCATATAAACCAAATAGCCACCTAATGTAGTGGAATACCTCGCACACCTTCATTATAATATTTATATCTATAAATGTTAAATATCTATGAACCTGCAAATGTCAATAGTTACTAAATATTACAATATCCGGTAAATCGGAGGCCACTGTGGGTGACTTGCCGCAGGTTTATTGAACTCTGATCTGTGAAGTTATCAACAATTTGCGTCCGGGGCTGGGGTCGCCTCTAAAAGAATTGCTAACGTGATTTAAATGAATTCTGATCTGTGAATACCACGGTAAATTCATAATTCCAAGATTTTATGACAGTGGATATCAAACTCAAAAGCACTTGAGACAATTGTATAGATCCGATTCCAGTTGGCTCTTACCAATCTGTTTTTCAATGTCTGCAGCCTCATCTGGCGTTGCTCTGGGCAGGATGCCGGGGTCAGTGAAGCTGGTCTGGAGCAGGGTGATGACCACAAATACAAAGAGGCCTCCTCCAATAACAGGTATACAGCTGGTCAGGTGTTTGACCAGGAAGGGACAGCTGTGTAGGGGGGAAGCCACAGACAGAGACACAGACACAGACACAGAAAGACACAGAGAGGACAGGGAGGATGGATTCACAACAAACAATGACAGTATCAAAGGCCTGTAATGGATCTTAAAAAAAAATCCCTGTCTCATACAACTGAGCCTACTTTTCTCACCCACCAGGGGATCTATTTTAATTAACATCCAGTGCATTTAATCACCATCTCAGTCTCTGGAGACAGAACACAGTTTTCACCACACAGTGACAGAAAGGAACTGTGCTCATATTCAATCACGATTCGATATTATAGTACGTATCATATTATAACAGCTAAAAGAATACACTTACATTTGAACGTACAACATTAACAGATATCCAAACGTTGTAAGACCAAATGAGGGGACAAAAAGAGGTCTGGTATCTGCGTTTTAGTAAACCTTGCCAGACTGCATCATCAAATCTGAGCTTTGTTTAGATGAATTGCGTTATGGTGAATAAATTACACCTGTACAACACAGATGAGAAAATGTTATTCATCACTGGGATCGGATTAAAGCTTCGGCGTTGATTTCAGTTAAAGAATTGAGAATTCAGTTAAATAAAATGTCAGTTTAAGAGCCGTTTGCCAAAGATTGCTGTACTGTTATTGAATCTGTGAAGTACTGAAATGTCGTCCATATATATATTTATATCTTTGTCACGAGGACAACGACTGAACTCGCAGGTGACATAACACAGCCTGAATATGAAACATGAACTCACTCAAATATAAAGAACAATCCACTTGTGACGAGAATAAGGCCCAGAGTGAGGGGCAGGACCCCACTCTGCCGGGCCACTATGATCCGTCCATCGCAGTAGAAGCGATTCTTTCCTGGGAAAACTTCCCACTTTTTCTTCGGTCTTTTCGGCTCCTCTCTCTTGTCACTGTCGTTCCCGTGATGTGCTGGAAGCGTCGGTGTTGGTGTCGGAAGTGCCTGCGGGTCGATTTGCTGATACTCGCAGGTTTTCATGATTTATAAAGTAGTTTGGGTGCTCTGTCCCAATCCAAACAACCAGGGCATTTGGTCGGCGTTCACCAGCATCACCGACGCTCGTGTTTGAGGCAGCTGGACGGTGCAAATGTCGTCATTCCACGTAGAAAACAAGCTAATCCTGTAACGTTACTGTGGGTATCCAGTTGTAAATAACCCGAAGACCCCGTGCAAGAAAGGACAGCCTTGTTACTTCCCATGTCTCTTAAGGTATTCCTCTTAGAGTCTGTCTACAGAAAGACCAATTTAGAGGATGTCCCACTGCCATCGTTAGCTTGTTAGCTGTGCCATTCAGACTAGCTGTTAGCCAACTCAGCCAGCTGCAGACTATTTAACATCAGTAAAACCAAAGTACCGTTACTACTGCTAGCTTGTTAGCTTGCTCGCCCTGCACATACAAGCTAATCGTTTTAGCTCATCTCCAGGGGTCATATATTCATAAATTAAAATGAGCACTAAAACTTCGTAATTTTTAATTCCTATTACGCTCCTTCCAAGAGTCCTGACACATCCGTGTCTAGTATTGGTTAGCTACGTTGCCATTAGAAGAGGCATCTGGGAAAACTGGCTCTCGTCAATGTCTACACAAAAAAGCGTGTATTTCCGGTTAATTCTATTTCAAAATAAATGTCCTACTGAAATATTAGATTTTATTATCAAAGTGGTAGTCATATAAACCAAATAGCCACCTAATGTAGTGGAATACCTCGCACACCTTCATTATAATATTTATATCTATAAATGTTAAATATCTATGAACCTGCAAACGTCAATAGTTACTAAATATTACAATATCCGGTAAATCGGAGGCCACTGTGGGTGACTTGCCGCAGGTCTATTGAACTCTGATCTGTGAAGTTATCAACAATATGCGTCCGGGGCTGGGGTCGCCTCTAAAAGAATTGCTAACGTGATTTAAATGAATTCTGATCTGTGAATACCACGGTAAATTCATAATTCCAAGATAAAATCACAGAGGCGATTACACTTGAGTTTTATTTTTTCATGTCATTAACGGAAGTCTATCCTCTCGCTGTATCCACCTGGTGCGTTTCCTCCACCTTGACGCTCAGGTACACGGATTTGGTCGAAAACTTTACGAAAGGGACATTTTCTCGCGGAGTTCCTACGGGGGGACGTTCAAAATGGATTGAGAACAGATATGTATGGTTTTAGGTGGAGAAGACAACACTAATTCGGGAGTCGCTTGGTGGACGCACCGTGTACACTGTGAGTAATGTTTAGTGAGAAGTTCCTGAGTCCTCTAATGGAGGAAAGAGCCGCAGTGACAAGTCGCCATGAAAGTGAAAATAATTTTTCAGTACGAAAGGTATTAGTGTGTGTCAAACAGTAACCTTTAATTAATAATGACGGTTAAATGTTGGCAAAAGAACAAAATAATGATTTTATTTTATTTATTGTTTTTAATTAACTAGCTAAACTACATGGACTGACTACTGTAAACATCGTCCAAACACCTGCCGTCATGACACGGAACCACAGACTAAATCTTAGTATCTGACAATTTAAAGATTGTTTTTGTATTTGATAACATGTAGCCCCAGGAAAACATAACCAAAGACTGATACCGATTCAATAAGGCTTGTTCTTCAATTCGGCATTCATGCACCTCCAAAACAGTGCTTGCTTATTCTATCAAAATTGAGTCGTTGTTTTTTGTTTTTGTTTTTTTCAAAGCTGTTCTGTAATAGTGTTTGTCATTTTTTTATTTAAGAAAAAAAAAAAAAAAAAAAAAGGCTACAGGTTAAGCTACTAGCCAGCTGACCAAAGCAGTTTGAATGCTGGCATTGTACTCATTGTTTGGTCAACGGGGTGCGGAATTAAAAATGATAAACAGATGCGTAAGAAGTTCGCAGGTTTGTCAGTGTCCGGGGGTTTTCAACCTTTTTCTCGAGACCAAAGAAAGTTAAATTCCAGGATTTTCAAATTGAAATTGGTCTACGTTGATTCTGCGCTACGCTGGTCTAAGCTGTGTGCATTTTTGTGGCTGAGTGCAATTATTTTTTGACCCATTCATAATTTCTATATATTTTTGACCTTTATATGCAGTAATAGGCTGTATGTTTTTTTGTGTGTGTGTACCAAGATTAGTCCATTTTTCGAAATCCCCATGACATCATCCAGTGAATTTGAGATGTTATTGTCTCCAACTGTGTGGTGACACATCCTCAAAAGAACCAGTTGGGTGACTTTACGTGCCACCTGGGGATAGTAGTTTTGCATTTGTTTCGAAGACAGATGCCCTCAGGTACCTGCAAGTGATTTTAGGTTTTGCCGAGAAGATTGAATCGATAACAAGCATATTGTTTAGTGATGCCATTTCAACACTGTGCACCTTGTTTTCTCCCTGATGTTCATCCAGACCTTGGAGCCAGCACGTCATGTCTGCCGCCGGCACTGGCAGTCTGAGACGCAGCTCAGGGCCTGGCAGCTACAAGCATGGGCCCAGCAGGAGCAGCAGCCAGAGGTCATCATATGAGGAGCGCTGTGTGGACCCAGTTGAAGAGAGGCTCCCGATGCCAGAGCCAAAGACGGTCCACAAAGCTCAACTGAAAGATGCTAATGGGAAGGAGTCTGAGACTATTGGCTTCATTCCTGGTTCAGCTGATCCTTCCTCTGCCACACAAACCTGCAATCCCTGCGCTTCTCCAAGGAACTGCAGGACCTTTATCTGCAGTGTGCTCACCTGCGGCCTGTATAGGGTGTGCCAGCGTTCCATACTTGCTCCATGCCTGGCGCCAAACGAGAGCTCCACGGACGAACCAGAGAAGGTCAGCCTCCAAGGTGTGAACCCAGGAGACAACAAAGAGGAGGACGATGTAGACTTATTTGGGGACGTCCGCATCGCTGGAGTCAAAGTTGACAGTCCAAGCGAGTATTTAGAAGTTGAAAGCAAACCTCCATCATACGTGCCTCCGGCTGTCAGTCGAACACAGCCCAGACATCCGTCACTGCATGAATCCATGAGGTTTGATGACTGGGAGGATGGCGATGAGAACGTGGACTCACTGATTGCAAAGAAGCTGCTGGAGCTGTACTCTGAATATCAAATCGAGGAGTTGGCCAGGTGCACCTCCGACTCTGTTTTTCTGAGGAAGAGCAAGGACATCAACCAGCTCATTAACTCACTGGCAGAAGAACACAAAATGGACGAGCAGGAGGCCGAGTGTCGGCTGGTGCGTGGCATCATCCGCATCAGCACAAGGAAGAGTACGAAGAAGAGGCCGCCTGTCTCCAGGAGAGAGAGGACGCTGTCGGACAGCGGGAACGAGACCATGCGAGACAGCGATTCCTATTCATTCAGCAACAACAGTAAGTTGTAGTTTTTCACTTCTTAACTCTATTTTACCATAAAATGCTCTTCTGCCACCAAGTAACCATCACTGTCATTGTCTCTGTTTCCTTAAGATGACTACAAATCAAATCCAAACATCCAAATATCCGAACTGACCTCCTCTGACAAGTGTGCCAGAGATATGTGGAGGAACAATGGAGGTAAGAAATATGTCTTTATTATATTATTCCATACACAGTGTACTGTAATGTGTACTTTCTTTAAAATTGTAGCTTGAATAGTGTGTCACTCACCAGCTTTTCCCAGTAAATTGGTGAGTAACTGTGAATAAAGTACATGTTTTGTTTTACATATCGTGGCTGGTACAACAGGGGATATCCAACATGCATATATCTGCCAACAGTCATCACGCACAGCCTGGTCACACTGGTTTAACTTCCTGATAAGATCTGTTCTAGCTTTTACATCCACTTTTGTTTCTGACTAGACAAAGAGTCAGAATTTTTAGGATGACAAAAACATTTTTTTCACACATAATGTTTCAGTAATCGCCTTTTTTTTTTTACTTTACAAATTGATTTTTCATGATTAAGGGCTCTTAGATTTAGAGATGTCTGTAAACTCTAAATCTCTAAAAAAAAACAACAACACTGCAATGTCTTTAGGCTATATCATCATACAGTCCCCTCAAATGCATCTCCTAAATGCTAGGGCTGGGCAACAAAATCAAGTATCACAGCATTTTTGATCAAATTCCTACCATATTGTGAAAGTATCATAGAAATGACTATTGTACACAAAATCTTAACAGATAGATTCACCCAGAAATGAAAATTCAGTCATTATCTCCTCCGGCCACACTGATGTGTGAAGTTTTGTAGTCCACAAACCATTTTGTGAAGCTTCACAGCAAAACAGTGTTGCAGCATTCATGTAAACAACTGAAGTGGAAGGCGACTTGTTTTTAAGCATAACAAGAAACAAAAACAGAACAAAAGATGGTTTTATACAGCTTGTCTGGTATAATCCAAGTCTTTAGATGCCCCACGATCCCAAACTGATTATAAAATACCTTATATACACCAATTTTCACGCCAGAGTCTTTACAGTATCTGCTAAGCTAAAAGTGTTAGCATGCAAGTGATGGAAAAATCATGTATCCCTACACATAAATCAAATCAAACTGTCCAAAGGTGTCAGAGTTTGACAGAAAAGACAGAGATGTCTCTTACTGTTTTGATGGGGTAGTTGAAAGCACCAGACTCATATCATTATTATTTTATTATTATATGTCGTATTTGACTTATGTGTTGGGCATCACCTGTTTCGCACCCCTGTCAAAAAACTCATTGTGCACAAATGCACACTGGAGTTGTGATTGCCTGTCAAGCCTCAGAGCACTCTCATATGCCTATTGTTCCCTCAGGAATCAGATTTGCTATAACATGTTTTTCGTCATTATTACCCCTAGCCATGAATGCGCCCCCCCCTCTCCAGTTTGACAACCGTTAGCCTAAATGCTGTATCAAAAACCTTTTCCTCTCTATTATGAATACATTTCTGGTGGAGAAACACACAATAAAGTGTGAACTTAGATGGCCTTAAAGTATTTAGGTTTTAAGGACTGTATATTCATTCTAAGTATACTGGGTTCAGTCTAAATGTCTATGATTTTAAATGTAGAAAGTTAAACTCCCCTCTGCCAGGCATTTTTTAAAACACCTTTATTCCCCAGAATAAACATAGAGGATATGACCTCTGTGTCCTTTATGGCAGTAATGGCCTGGTGCAGGTGTTTGACTACTGCTGTTAGTTTACAGTTTGCCAGCGCATGCAATAAATGTATCTTTGTAGGACGCACAACATTGCAGGAAATCTAAGTACATGTATGTCCTATAATTTGAAAAATGTTGTTACAATGAATTATGCCAATTAAACTTGTAATTTTTCTCTAGCCTTTATTCTGATGAAAACAGTGAGTCAACACACATTAATGGAGCTCATACGAAGATGCCTGAATAATTATTTGAGGTCTTCTTGTACTTCTTCCATGTAAACTGTTGTGTGATTGGGTTGACATTTAGTGGCTCTAGCATATGGGAATCAACACTAACAGCAGAAGGATTTATGGGACAGGTGACAAATATTCATACTGTATGTGGACTGAAATCTAAGCAAATGAACATAGAGATAAAAATAAAACATACCCCAAGCCTTTTCATAGGGCTGCAGCAATGACATACACAGATGTTAATCATTTTTGTCAGTAGTAGGAGCTAAAGCCAAGAGGTCCTGTACTGCAGGGTGTACATTTAATGAATGGATCCTGTAGTGCAAGTCTCAATTGTTTCATCCATGTGCAGAAAGTAGATGGAATGATAAGAATATAAGTAAACAATAATAGGCCTCATGCAAGAACATTTTTGTGATCTTATCCTCAATCCATTCAACATTTTTCTGTGACGCTTGCTCGCATAAATATTAAAATGGTATTCACCAAACTCTTTTAACTGCACAAACTTGTCATGAAAGGTTTGTTTCAACTTGATGAATGCAGCCTGTTCACCTGCTACTGCGATGCATCATCAGAGCTGTGCTGTACCCTAACAGGAGGATATTTTCTACAGTAGTCAGTCAGCTGCAACACAAAATGTTCAAAGCAACCTGCATTAAGCCGCGAGTGAGAGAAATGTTTTAACTGTTACTGAACTATATGCTGAAATAGTATATACCGAAAAGAATTGTAGACAAAATACTGTTGAACATCTCTATAATGAATATGATCGTAGATTTCGGGATCATATTTATACAGTATAATTCAGTAAGATTATTATGACTTATGATTCTTTCATTTTGCCTGTAAGCAGAGTTTCATTTTGACTTAACTCAGTGAATGTGAGTAAAGTCTGCAAGTGTGGTGAAATCTGGACCTCTGGATTCAGTCTTTTATTGTTCAGACCCTAGTTTACTTGTCATTAGTCTTCCTTTCCCCTGCATTTGATCGCCAAATCCTGCATTGACTGCATGTTTGTGCATAAGAAGAAGCAGAACAATGATCCACAAAACCCAAGCTCCAAAGCGCTGCTAGTAATTAAAAACTAAAAGCTCTAGCAGGTGCGATTTTTGCCCTGATATGGAAAAAAAAGTGTAAATCTTTTTATAAATCTTTCTGATGTGCTGTTTCCTCTTTTAAAATTGTACATCCTAGGTGTGAGTGCAACATGATTTCTAGTTGCAAGGTGCTGTGAATAGTGATGTCAGTGAGCAGAGTTAATACTCTGTCTCCTCTACGTCTCCTCTGCATGCTGAGGAATAACCATGCTTTTTCTGTCTCTCGTTATTCTTACAGGTCATACTTCTAGTTCTCCAACAGCCTACTCGCCCTCTCACACGGGAACCAACTCATCAGGTGTCCCACTAATTCGCACCTCTGTGAGAACATGATTCCTGCGCCACGCTGGCGATGTATGCTTGAATTGTTTGTCATGCTGTGTCCACAAGGTCACATGTGGGACGTTGAAATGCGACACTACTTGCACAGGAGTCTGTGGCTGAGCCAAGCTCTCTGTAGAGACGTGGCTTTGCTGTTTCTGAAGCTGAGCCGTAAAATGTGAAAATTCACATTGTCTGAAGGACGTCAGTGAACTCAGGGCTCTGTGTGTAAATATTTATGGTTGATAAATATTATGTATATATTTGAAGGATTGCTTTATTGCAAGCAAATATCACCAGAAGCTCTTGATGACTTAGATATTGTATCACGGTTAACCGTCCCCTTGTCCTTGAAGGAGAACTGAGTAATGTTCATGAAACCTGACCTGGTCAGATTATTTTGCTGTAATTCAAAGACCATTTAGTTCTGTAAAAATGAAATACAGAGGTTGTTTGGCACATTTCATCATCATAGATTAGATTTTTAAGAAGATTATGTTCATTTAGTGCTTTTAATTTCGTGTTTATGTACAGTGATTCCAGATTAATGATAAGACATTAAGTTCTGATGGTTTGATAATATTTACTGCAAGACAATTTAAAAGTCGCAATAGTGTCAAAGAATGAAGTAGCGATAACTGGCAGAAGGAAAAAAGCCAATTTATGTGATGATTCAAAATCCTGTTTTGATAACATGGAATCTGGCTGTACATTTTGGGAAAAACATTTATTTGTGCTCTTGCAGAAGGTTAAAGGTTACAGCCAGTTAGCTTAGTTTAGCATATGCTGGAAATGCTAAATTATGCTAAAGTAGGCTAGCAATTTTTCAACATAAGCAAGTTAAGTTTAGTGAGTAAAGTGTTTTTTTCCACAAGGAAAAAACAAGTTGAAAGCTACAGAACTGCACAAGCTACATATTGTGAGTGAACCTTAAGTTTGTTTGTTTTTCAGTGTCAAAATTCAGGGGATTCTCTTTTGTAACTTCTATGATTTTCATACAGTGTACCTAGAGTGTGTTTGTTTTTCCAGATATGATTACTACTATAGCTACTCAGTAACATGAAACTCAAATGAAGCAGATAAACCTCTTAAGTTTTAGGTTAACCAGGCGTTTAATGCATTCTGGGAACTGTTTGTGGCCGTCCTGTCTGTAATTGAAAGATGCTTCTAAAGCTGGTGTGAACTGCAGCTAGACTTTAGGTTGTATCCTGTACTATGACCGTAATATATCAGTGACACTAATTCAAGCTGACTCATGAAGTGAATGTCTGGTCTGGGTTCTTACCTTAATGTGTTCACTGTGTTTGCTTCTGGGTGTTGATGGGGAATTTGGCCAGGTGACTCAGTGGAATTTATTCAGCTCTGTTTTTTTCTTATCAGCATTAGTTTATGGTAACTGTTGGCCAAGGACCCTATTGTAATGTATTCAGTTAATTAATTCAGTTATAATTGTCCAGATTGCACTCTCTTTCTCTCCAGGCTCTGTGTTTATGTGTCAAGAATGTGGCTGCAACACCAGGGTGGTTATAATGAAGTGGTGTGAAACTGGTTGCTCTGGTTTTGTGCAAGAAGCCGATTAGCAACCGGAATATTGAGGAAGTGATGAATGTATCTGTGTGTCATATCAATTGTAAACTGTAACTATACTACTGTACACTTCTTATTCCACTAAACATGTTTAATTGTCTGCTAAAGCAATTTCTTTCCATTTGCTAATTAGATTTACCAAAAAGTAATGCTTGGGCCTTTTTACCAGGGTACTGTGATTTATATTCTCAGCAAAGGTGTGTGTAGGCCATCTTTTAACTGCTGTCTCGTTGTAAAAACAATAAAGTAAATGAAGTGAAACAAAAGAAGGAAATTGTTTTACTGTTGTTTGCCACACGTGACCACATGAGGGTGTCAGAGTGTGCAATTTCTTTTAAGGATCAGGTCACAGCTTCATAGAGCTGAGGAAGGTATTAAAAGCTTTATTTCATGTGCTTTTCAACTATGTTCACTGTATAAAAATTACATATTACAACATTCAAGCGTTCAAGTCTCACTAACTGCAATCTTCTTGCACAAACAACATCTCTGTTATCAAATGTAACATATTTGTGTTGCCAATAACTGGCTTGAAGAAGAGTTCTGTGACCAGGCTGTGGCTGACAGTCTGGACTGCAGACGTGGCTTGAAGGACATTGCTGAAGCGAAGGTTGTCCTCTGGGTGCAGGAGGTGGATGACTTCGTGGAGAGCTCTTTGAGCCTCCTGTTGGAGACCTACAATGAACAGCGAGGCACTCAGTCCTTGAACAGCTGGAACAGATAAAGAGAAGTTTCTGTTGAAGCCCATATGACATTATTCAAAAAAAATAATAAGAATGATGATGAAACAATGAATGAAAGTGTCCTACCTGGGTTAAACAACAAAGCACCCTTCAAGTAAGCGTATTCCTTCGGACTGAGATCCAGATTCCACAGATAATGCAAGCAAGTTCTGAGTTTGTGCACTCCAGCGAAAGTTGGTCTATCAGCTTCTTTTTCTGTGAGTCCTGGTCCCAGCAGAATCTGCCTCAGGATACTTGAATTTGGCGCGTCAGTCACTTCAAACACTATCTTTTCTTGAGCAAGCCCCAGAACAAATAAAGGAACCCAGCAATGTCTTAGCAATGATGACTGATCTCCTGGTGGAAGCTGACTAAATGAGGGTAAACTTCTTACAAAGTGGATGGTTTTGACCAGCACGCTGGAGGCAACTTGGCAGGTGGCCTTTGGGTCCTTCAGGCAAACCGTCTTCCTCTGCTCACAGCGGCAGTTGTGTGCTGCGGTGTTGTGGCTCAGTTTGGTGTTGAAGTAGCCACTCGCCCTCCCGCTCAAGATGTTGTAAAGAAGTGTGTGACCACGCTGATCCTGGTAACCGGAGCAAGTGTTGGGTGTGATCTCCTCCAGAGGAAACATCATGAAGGAAGAAAAATCTGAAGAATGCTTTCCAAGGAAAAATAACTAACTGTAAGCTCCAGAAAGCATGAACAGTGTCACTCCACAAGCTCCAGCCCTATTTATTCAGGATGTGACCGGCTCACGGCAAGCTCAGCCTTGACCCTCCTTTTTTAAACCATTGCATCGGAGTTAAAAAAAAAAAAAAAAAACAGTGACCATGGACTTCCCATGTTAAGGGATCTAGGTTCCATCCACGTGGCGGCGATAAGGCTAGTTAAACTCAGCAGCAGCACAGGAAAGTGAAACACAGAAGCCGGTGGGGTGAATGACATTTATCATGTTTACCTCAGTCATTAACTCAGTCTGTACCAGTCTACCAAGGACTGACGGGGTCAACGCACAGGCTGCCAGCTGACCTGTGCCCCACTTACACCTTGGACCTTTATGAAAGGACCCAATGATTTTTTTTTATAGGCTCTGAAGATTACAACTGTGCTGCAGGTTTATTTATTCGAATTCTCTGCCTCCATCAGGTTTACCTGACTGTAATAACTACAGATTTTCTGTTATGAGCATCTCAAGATAGAGGTAACAAACTTTGGAAATCCTCAGACATTAAACGAGGTGGAGTCAGTTCTTTTTTTGGCAGCTTACAGATATGTTATCTAGGTCACAGACAGAGCGTGAACTGTCATCCAGAAGCACCTGAATATCACTCTCTGAAGACATAATACTTGGTAGCTGGCTTAATCTATGACATAACCTCTAAAGTGCTATAAACTGTTCCTCTGCCTTAGTTGGTTGCATCATTAATTGTGATTTATGCAACAAAATACATTCACAAAAAATATGATCTAGCCTACAAACATTGTGAAGCATTTGGAGAAATTAACTGTACTACTTCAACATCTCGAATATATAGTGTTTTAATTATACAAATGTAGTGAGCCATTGAAACTCACCTGATAGGCTTACCATCTTCGCTAATGATGTACCACTTGTTAAGAACCACCACTATCTAATATCTACTCCAAGTGTTCAATATGAAAAAAATGTACATTTTAACAAACAAAATTCTGTTTTATTTTGTCATTATTAATCTTAAACATAGGTCCTGCTGTTGCTGACTCAGAAACTAAGCTTTTTTTGTTGATTTCCTTAACATGGCTGCACGTGCTACCTAGCTGGCTAACTAGCTAGGTTGGTTTAACCTTGTTTTATTGCTTACCATCAAAGTCAGTAAACTTTTAATGGCAGCATTTAACATTTGCTGGTTTGTTCAGAGTAACAATAACATAGAACTGTGTGAAGAGAAGTTCCACTAGCCAGGCTACATATAATATCAATATCAATCAATCAATATATTCTTTTTCAAAGCTGTTAATGGATACTGGCAATAAACATACATATTTTTAAATGTTCACTTTTTTAAAGATGATAGTGTAGTGGTTTAACATTATATTTCCAATAAAATCATATTTGTTTGGTGGCTTCTCTGGAAAATTCGATTTCTTCCCGGGCGCCTCAGTTCCTCGCTGAACCGATTCTCTCTCCTCATTCGATGTTTCCACTGTCATTCAAAATCTATTCTTCCGATTGGGCAAAACAAGGGTAGGCGGGGTTTGTTTCCAGGAAGTGACTAGCGTGACCACGGGCCTCTCATTGTCGCTAACACAACTTTTTGCTTGTCATCTCTCAGCCCACATTGTATCCAACTTTTTTCATAATTCACCAATATGGGTGATGATGAAGAAAAGTATGACGCTATGTTGCTTGTTATGGCGCAACAACACGAAGGAGGGGTACACGAGGTAAGTCAGTGTGCTGCTAACATGCTAAGCAACCGTGCTAATGTAGGAGCTAACGTAGTTAGCTTGTAGGCTAGAAGGCACACCTCGTCTGTAAGCATTCACGTGCAGAAAACGCAAACGTTGTCAAGAATTGTAGAGATTTTGACTCATGTCGTTATAATTAATAAAAGGCTATCTCGATGGACGGACCATAATATCGTGTTGTAATCAGCTGTGTGTTCAGTGGAATTCGGCATACATGTGACTAACTTAATGCAGAACGAAATGTCAGTTAAATCTCATTTTAGCTTCTGTTAAACCTATATGTTAAGGGTCTTCTTTCCTGGAAGTTAGATTTTATAAATATTCGTCGTACAAGCAAGTATTATATGTTGCACTGAGATGCTGGGTCCTGTCTGGGTCGTGTCAAATGACTTCTAGAAGAATCAGACTTTTCCTTCCGCACATTTCTTTGCTTATGGTAATGGTAAGCAAGGAAATCTTAACGGTAAGGAATTGGAGGCTGAGACAGGTAGTCAGTGCAAGGATGAAGATGATATTGTTCAGTAGTTTTCTGCATTTGATGCAAAGATTCGTTTTGGATCAGTGAATAAATACTAGTAGTTTATGGAGGGTAGCTGAAAGAAATGAGAATTATATGTCATAGATGTCTAAACAATGAATATGATCAATCTATATGTGCTATCAAGCTGATGCTGTGTAAGAAGTGGTAGCTTGAAGACAATATACTGTTGTCTAGTGATGCTTAAGTAAAAACAAAAGCTGTAATCTGTGAGATGAAATTTGTGACGACATATCTTTTTTTTTTTCATCAACAGTTAGTAAACACATTTTTCAGTTTTCTACGCCGCAAAACTGATTTCTTTACCGGTGGAGAAGCAGGTGCTCCAGAGAAGGTGAGCAGTGTTGCTGTATATGTAGCTTCTCTGACATTTGAGACTGCATACTGTGCAATGTCGTAACAGATGCACCCCTCCCCCCCCCCCCCCCCCCCCCCCCCCCCCCCGCCCCGCCATTTCTTGTTTCAGCTTATCAAAGATGCTTTTGCCCACCACAACAAACTAGCAGTGAAGGCCAACAAAGACAAGCAGATGAAACAGGAGAAGGAAAAGAAGGAGAAAGCCGAAAGAGCTGCCAAGCTAGCAGAGGAAGAGAGGAAAAAGAAAACTGATGACGGTCCCAGAATTCAGGAACTGACTGATGAAGAAGCCGAGAAACTTCAGTCTGAGCTCGACAAGGTAAAATTTGGGAACTGTGATGCTCTGCCACACATGAACCACTAAACCACTGCCAAATATTCACTCAATCAATATTTTGTTCTACATTTTAGAAAAAAAAAGAAGAACAGAAAATGGGGGAAGCAGCAATCACAGAAAAGTCCTCTGACAAAGCCGATAAAGAGAAGGGGGTGAGTTAACTGTTGGACAGTTTTAGAGTGTTGATTAAAATCTGGTTCTGCTGACGTACTCATCTTAATTTTCCTTTTCCCCAGTCGGACTCAGAAGGAGAGCAGGATGAGAAAGACAAAGATAAAATAAAGCCCAATGCAGGAAATGGAGCTGACCTGCCAAACTACAAGTGGACACAGACGCTGTCTGAAGTTGATGTGAGTGCCGTTTGTCGTCAGAATAATGCTGTGACTCTTCATTTCTGTGCAAGAGTCACCAATTTGTGTTTACTTGGCCTCTCAGAGGCTCCGGTTGTCTACGTCATTTGCTAACACTGTTTACTAAGAGGAAAGTTCTTGTTAATCAGATCAGATTGTCCAGTGAAATCAAACAAAACTTTAGATTAATGCTGCACCGTCTTTTTTTTGTCTACATTGGTATTGGCTGGCAGCCTGGAAATATTGCTTACAGGGTGAATCTTTGTGGAGCATTTGTTAAAACACTTAACTCTCAAACCTACATTTTTGGGGGGCAGCAGAATTAAGTTGTGATCATAATATTCTATATTTAACATAGTCTTGCCTTGCTTATAAAATATAGTAGTGTTCAAGTGCAGCTTTTTGACTTTTTCACTGCTGGCTGTTGTCACCATTAGCTTTTTGATGTTAAGGTGTGTTGGGGTCCTGTCATAGTAGTGAGAGTGAACCAGAACAGAAACGTTGCAGTCACTGCTAAACAATGAACTATAAACTCACTATAAAGCTCTGTAAGCCACATTGAGCTGCAGAATCAGGTGATAAATCTTTGCAGGGTCATCACTTCGAGGAACCCCCTTGCATATTGTCACATTGTCATTTCATACACTGTTATTATAAAGATATCCATTATAGATGCTTTACAGCCAACACACACCAGCAGATGTCTGTCGAGACAACACTGAGAGTGATGGCTGACGTAGAAAACAAGTGTCAGAGCACTGCCACCCATTGTTTTCTACGTCAGCCATCACTCTCAGTGTTGTCTCGACAGACATCATTGCTGGTTGCCTCGAGAAAAGCTGTTCCTGTGTATGTCATGTCCAATCTGTGCTAAAGGTGTCACATCAGTGGACATGTGTGCATTGCACTTAATTTACAGTGCATACAGACAGTCTGGGGGAACAAGTTTCTGTTGCTGTCAAATGAAGTACCCAGTACACTCTACTCACTAAACTAAGCTTGCTCAATGCATTTTATTGGCCTTGTTTGTTTTTTTTTGCTGTATTTTATTTTATTTTTTAACAGGCCCAATGTATTTTAGTCCGTCTCAAAAAATGTACTTCCTCATACACAAATCACACTCATTTCTGCAGTGTTTAAATCATTGTCTTATCATTACGCAAGTGTATAACAATAACCCTTCCAAATATGGGCATCTTGTCACTGAGCATGTTTGTACATAAATGAACCATATCAACACATTTTACACCTAATATGTTCACACCAAAACGCAGAATCACAGGTATGATTGCATCTTCTATCAACAGAGGATCCAGTGTATTAATCTTAACAACGTTGGCAGTCAGTAACAGCGGGTGATTCCTCCCTCAGTGTCTTGTGGTTTTGATCGCTGGGGATAAAACAGAATCTAATACACAGCATCGATTTTACCTTCCTCCTACAGCTGGTGGTGCCTTTTGATGTCAAGTTCCGCATTAAGGGGAGGGATGTAGTCGTGGACATCCAGCGACGCTCCATCAAAGTGGGCCTGAAGGGACATCCTCCTGTTATTGAAGGGCAGCTTTACAACGAGGTAAAGGTGGAGGAAAGCTCCTGGCTCCTCGACGATGGAAAGATTGTTACAGTCCACTTAGAAAAGGTAAGGACAGAGTTAATGCTGGTGGCTGAAGACGCATTACAACCACTGTTCTGTACATCTTTAGCAGCAACTCAAGAGAATGAAGAACCT